>NW_006922792.1:103630-107470 GCF_000298275.1 Orycteropus afer afer
ATTGGTCGATGTTCATCTATTTCAGGAGATAGAATATGATCAAGAACCAATGGTATTGAAGGAAGAAGGCCAAGCTTCACTGAAGGAACTGGTGAAAAGCAAGGCTCCAGGAATTGACAGAATACCCATTGAGATGTTTCAACAAATGGATGCCACCCTGGAGTTACTTACTCATCTACACCAAAGAAATTTGGAAGTGGTAAATTTGGCTGTGGTAGTTAAGGTTATATGTCAACTTGGATGGGCCTGGTTTTGAGTGGCTGGGCAGCTGGTGTTAGTTACTCCCCAGGATGATACTGGCAATCAACTCCATGGTGTAATCTGTGTTGAGCAACTGAGTAGCTGTTTTAGGGATATGCTCTGCTTCCCGTATATAAGGAGAAGCTTTGAGAATGTTCTCTAACTTTTTTTGGCACACTTGAACCCTGCGTGTAGCCAAGTCATTGGTCAGCAGGCTGCCATGACCTGCTGATCTTGGGACCTTTTCTGAACTTGAATTAGTGGTCTGCCGTGTTTGGTAATATTGGGACTGTGCCTTTTCACATGTCAACCTTGGGTTTGTGAGCTTCAGCAACCAGCAGCTACCTGAATGAAGAAAAGCCTCTAGCTTCGGTAGACTGGGAGCTGAAGCCCAAGGTTGAGGGGCTTTCACCCAGCCCCTAGAGCCTGGCACTTTGAACTTGGACTTCTAACCTCCAAACTTGTAAGAGAATAAACTCCTATTTGTTCAAACCATTCCACCTGTGGTATTTTCTGTTAGAGTGGCACAAGGTAACCAAAACACTGGTCAGTTGACTGGATGAGTTCTATATTTGTACCCATTCTAAAGAAAGGTTATCCAAAGAATGTGGAAATTTTTGAACAATATCAATATCACACACAAGTAAAATTTTGTTGAAGATAATTTTGAAACAGTTTCAGCCGTATATTAACAAGGAATTTCCAGAAATGCAAGCTGGATTCAGAAGAGGACATGCAATGAGGGATATCATTGCTGACATCAGATAGATCTTGGCTGAAAGGAAAGAACACCAGAAAGATGTTTACTTGTGTTTTATTGACTGTACAAAATCATTTGACTGTGTGGATCATGACAAATTATGGATAACATTGAGAAGAATGGGAATTCCAGAACACTTAATTGTACTCATGAGAAACCTGTACATAGACCAGGAGGCTGTCATTGGAACAGAACAAGGAGATAATGCATGGTTTAAAATCAGGAAGTATATGTGTCAGGGCTGTATCCTTTCACCATACGTATTCAATCTGTATGCTGAGCAAATAATCCAAGAAGCTGGACTATATGAAGAAGAATGTGGTATTAGGATTGGAAGAAGACTCATTAACAACCTGCAACATGCAGATGACACAACCTTGATTGCTGAAAATGAAGATGACTTGCAGCACTTTTTGACGAAGTTAAAAACTACAGTCTGCAGTATGGGTTATACCTCAACATAAAGAATATTAAAATCCTTACAACTGGACCAATAAGCAGCATCACAATAAATGGAGGAAAAATTGAATTTGTAAAAGATTTCATATTACCTGGATCCACAATCAACACCCATGGAAGCAGCAGTCAAGAAATCAGATGTCATATTGCACTGAGCAATTCTACTGCAAAAAAAAAAACCCTTTAAAGTGCTGAAGAGCAAAGACGTCACTTTGAAGACTAAGGTGTGCCTAACCCAAGCCATGGTATTTTCAATTGGTCATGTTCTCAGAAAGGACCATTCCCTGGAGAAGGATATCATGTTTGGTAAAGTGGAGGGTGAGCAAAAAAAAGGGGAAGACCCTCAATGAGATGGAATGACACAGTGGCTGCAAAGATGGGCTCAGCTGTAGCAAGGATTGTGAGGATGGCAAATGACTGGGCAGCGTTTTGTTCTGTTGCACATCGGGTCGCTGTGAGTCAGAGCCAACTTGATGGCATCTAACACCAACAACATACTAACTTCCAACCCTGATATATCTTTACTGTAACTCTCTGTTGTAATGATTTATTTCCTGGTCTATCTTTTCCAACAAACTGAGAATTTAACCCATTTTCATCTCAGCATCTAACACAGTACCTGGCACATAGTGTATTTATTATTTTTTAAAGAGAAAAATGAATGATACTGTTGTAAGACACCTCAGTATATCACAGTTTGTGTGGAAATTTGACTTGAACAGAAGGAAGAAGGAAAATACACACAAGATCCAATGAAGGCTACACTCACATACTCAGAAAGCTGACAAGAAAGTCAGGTCATGAGTGGCCAAATACTTTTTTTACTTGGCTTAAATGAAGACTTTAACCAATGGCAGTGAATAAGATAGCCTATGTTAATGGCAGTTGGAAAAATATAGTCTTGGGTGATACAAATGGTTAATTATTCAGCTACTAACTGAAAGGTTGTAAATTTGAATCCACCCATAGGTGCCTTGGAGTAAGACCTGGCCATCTGCTCCTGAAAGACCACAGCCAGTGAAAACCCTTTGGAGCACAGTTTTACTCTGAAACACATGGAATTGCCATGAGTTGAAAGTTCAAGTACAAGAAGAGATAATGGCTCAAAAATCTATTAAGAGAAAAATAGAAGTTATCTGCCTGTACATTTTTTCTAACCTTCGAATCTTCTTCTTCAGTGCATAGGTAATCATATTGACAGAATTGACTTCTGCTGTGGTAGTCACCCTGTGAGACGGCACCCAAAGAGTAAGACTTCCAGTATTCTTCCCCTTGTTTAGTCCCCTCCCATAGTGAATCAGGCTGTTTTTGTTGTTGTTATGTGCCATTGAGTCAGATTCAACTCATTGTGACCCCTCCTTGGGTTTCTGAGGTGGTATCACTACGGAAGTAGATTGCCCAACCTTCCTTCCAAGGAGTGGCTGGTGGGTTTGAACCACCAGCCTTCTGCTTAGCAGTTAAGTGCCTTAGGCAGTACACTACCAGCACTGTGTAAACAATAGAATACAATGGAAGTGATGGTGAGTTACTTCTTAGGCTATGCCATATGAGGTCTTGCAGTTTCCAACTTCCTCTCTTGGAACTCTTGCTCCTGGGGTCCTGAGCCACCAACTATACTAAAGCCACCATGCTCTGGACAGACCATATGGAGAGGCCCTGAGATTTCATTTAGAGAGATTCCTGGCCCGGCCCCAGCAGTTGGAGTCATTATAGCTCAGGCTCTAGACGTAGAATGGAATAGAGTTGAGTAGTCCTCACCAAGCCTTGACTAAATTGCAGATTCATGAGCAAAATAAATAATTGTTGTTGTTTTAAGCCATTATGCTTCGGATAGTTTGCTATGTAGCAATTGTTGTTGTTGGGTGCTGTCGAGTCACCTCTGACTCTTAGCGATCTCACATACAACAGAACAAAACACTGCCTGGTCCTGTGCCAGCCCTACGATCCTTGCTATACCTGAGCCCATTATTGCAGCCACTGTGTCAATCCATCTCACTGAGGGCTTTCCCCTTTTTCATTGTCCCTTCACGTTGCCAAGCATGATATCCTTCCCCAGAGAATGGTCCCCTCTTAGAACATGGCCAAAGTAGTTGAGATGAAGTTTGACCATTCTTGTTTCCAAGGAGCATTATGGCTGCACTTCTTCCAGGATGGATTTGTTAGTTCTTTTAACAGTCCATGGTATTTTCAGCATTCATCACCAGCATCACAACTCAAAAGCATTGACTCTTCTTCGGTCTTACTTTTTCATTGTCCAGCTCTCACATGCATATGAGGCTATTGAATATACCATGGCTTGTGTCAAGTGCACCTTAGTCTTCAAGGAAACATCTTTGCTCTTCAGCACTTGAAAGAGGTCCTTTGCAGCAGATTTTCCCAAT
>NW_006922792.1:107570-117335 GCF_000298275.1 Orycteropus afer afer
ACAGTGACTATGGCATCTGACTGCTAACCAGAAGGTTGGTAGTTCAAATCCACCAGCCACTCTGTGGAACCAAGACTGGGCATTCTACTTCTGTAAAGATTTACCGCCTCGGAAACCCCACGGGGGTCGCTATGAGTCGGAATCGGCTTGATGGCAGTGGGTTTGTTTTGTTGGTATGCATTTTTAAAGGGGTACCTGGAAGTGTTAAGAAAGCACAGATAAAAAGGTGAGGAGGATGGAGAGGTTGTTAGGGAAGTTTCCTGAAGGCACAACCCTTGCCAGTCGATGTGGAGTGGGGATGGGGCCTTGGGGTGAGGGTGGAGGTGTGAGGTGCTGATGGAGTCCTGCATTCCTGGTGGAAGAGGCCGGTATGCCATAAGTCCAGGGGTAAGAAAGGTTTGGACTGTGAGGGGAACTCTTTCTTCAGTGCGAGGTAGTAGTCAGGAGTAGAAGACAAAATGTGTTTTTGCCTGGAGAGAACAGAGAAGAGAAAAGGAGTGAGCAATAAGAATTTCATTTTCCTTCCTGTGGCAGCACGAATTCCTGTTCCCTCACCTCTTGCTTCATAAAACTAAAGTCTAAGGGTCGACTAGGAGCTCTGGTAGTGTAGTGCCTAAGGCACTTGTCTGCTAACCCACCAACCACTCCTCTGAAGGAAGATGGGGCAATCTACTGTAGTGATACTGCCTCGGAAGCCCAAGGAGGGGTCGCTATGAGTCGGTTCCAACTCCATGGCACATAACAACAAGGGTCGAGTAGGGCTCCCACCTGTGCCTAGAACTTGGAACTGAGAACCAAGCCCAGAAAGAACTGACTGTCAAGCCTGCCTTCCTCCTGGCTACAGGGCCCCACCTAGTCCCAAGTAGTCAGTGGGGTTTGGAGTCCCAGAGGGAGAGTAAGGGAGCAAGGAAAAAGGAGGTGAAGGAGGGGGCGGGGCGGGGGCGGGGACAACAGTGCTTGCGCGAGAACAGCCGGCCTGCCACAGGGGCCTAAGGCGGAGCTGCGCGTGGATTGGCGCGTGCAGACGTCGGGCCTCTTTTCCTAGGCGGGCACAGGGCTGCTCGAGGGGCGTTGGTTGGTTCTCTAGTGCCAAGCGGCCATTGGCTGCGGTGGGTCATCAGGGCGATTGAGGTGAAAAGGAGAGGGGTGCTGGGCCTGGCGGGCGAATCGAGGGTGCTGACGGCTGGGTGGCTCCGTGGGGCGGTGTCCAAAGATCAGCGGGTCCAGGGTGCCTGAAACACGCAACGTTTCGGGAGGTGTCTGCACTAGTGAGCAGGAGAGGAGTGTAGGCCAGCAAGACCCGCGGGCGGGGACCATGGGTTGCTGCTTCTCCATGAGGCGAAAGGCTGAGGAGTCGCGGCCCGAGGGCAAGGAGGAGCGACCGAAACAGTATAGCTGGGACCAGCGCGAGAAGGTAACGAAAGCTTCGTAGCCCCTGGCTTTTGTCTCCCCAACCACTCCGCGAGAGTCCCTTTCGGCCCGAGAAGGCTGAGGAGCCCGACCCAACGTCTGCTCCATCTCTGTTTCTGTCTCTCTCTCGAACGCGTGTAGCTGAAGTCGGGGTATCTGACTTTTTTTTGGGGGGGGGGGCGTGAAATGCAGCGGTCGAGAGGCTTCCCGGTATGGTTGTGAAGTGAGAAGCTCTGAAAGGGACCTTTCAGAGTTGTCCTGGTAGATGGACCTCTGGAGGCTCTCCCTCCGCTCATCACCTGGACTTGCGCTGACCGCCTATACGAGACTGGACTCAGGGAAGAAAGGAGAGCGGAAAGTGCCCCAAATCTCAAATCAGCTCTTTTCACCAGCTGCGCCAAGCGAGCGGGGTTTTGTCCAGTCCTCGAGTTACACATGGGACTGATTCTCATCACTTTCTCAGCTTATGTTCTATGGCTGTTTTCTCATGTGTCTGCCCTCCCTGGTAAATATATTTGGTACCCCGTGATATATTCCACTACAGACTTTTCTCGATTACTAAGTAAGTGGAGTGTATAATGTATAGCTTTGCTTCCCCTCTTCTTCCACTTACCGCAAAAGAATGAAAGTCGAGTTAGTCTTGGAATGTATGTTAAGCCTGCAAGGTGAAAATAACCAGCATAAAATCAGGCACTGAAATATTATTACTTTAAATGATTGAAAACACTCTTTATTTTGACATATATGTCTCTAGAAACCTAAAAGTTTGGAAAACATCACTAGTTCTTGCACAAAACACACTTAGTCGTAACTTCATACTACTTCCTCTTTCTACATAGTTCTTTATCTGTGCTTAATAAAATACTTTCACAGGCATACTAATTATTTGTCTCTTCCAAAGAAAATGAGAGGTTTTTAAAATAATGAGTGTTATGAGCAGTTGATTAACACCTTACTTAATGTAGCTCTTGATGGAATACATCTTTGCTCAAGAATACTTTCTAATAAATTGCTTAACATTTTTAGTACCATAGACATTTCTGCATGATTTTCAGTCCCAGCAAAGTTTGTTCATGTAAACTAAGTTCTCCAAGTGTCAGATTTGAGGAATTGTAAGCTTTTTGTAGAATTTATTACCCTTCTTGAGTTGAATGCTGTATTTATTCATTCTCTTTCCATACTTGATAGCAGCATTTTACAATGTAGGAAAGTAATGTACTTTCTTTCACATAAGAAGATGGCATCTATCATTTAAAGTCATTTGATGGGCAGTTATTTAAAAGATTCTTGTTTTTATTTTCCTCACATGAGTATTTCTAACAATGCTTTTTAAGCTTGAACTGTCTGTCATAGTGAAAATTGTTATTTTCAAACTTTTTAATTATTTGTTTTGACACTAGGCAAAAACTAGATTGAAGTGCTTTTGTTTTATTTTTTTAATTTAAAGTAGTCTTTGTTGTTCTCTAACACATTGCTTCATAATACACTGTGTCATAGTTAACCTTTATTAACAATTGTTAGGTTAGTTGGAATCTCATGTTAGCCTTTTTTAAAAAAAAATTAATAGGTGGGTTCTGTGATTTTATTTCTTTTCCTCTTTGGCTAAGTAAACACATTGAAAAATAGAATAGTGGAAACTAACATCAAAGATTTGTCCCACAAAATGAATGTTTAGTAAACTTTTCAGTTATACTTACAGGGGATGTTTTTTGGGAACACTAGGTACTGTAGTTGTAGAGATGTAAGAGCTGTTACTTGATATGTGAAATAAATTTATGCTTCTAGATATTTGTACAATGACATTAAAATCTTGATTAACTTAAAAGTTTTCTAACTAAATGAGCATTATGATCTGAAAACCATCTAGTTTTTCTTTCAACAATTTCTGCATGTATAAATTCAATGGCACTGATTATGTTTTTCAAGTTGTACAACCATTCTCACTATCCCTTTCCAATTATTCAACTACCATTAACATAAATTCACTGTCCCCTAACCAAAAATTCCCATGAAAACCATCTAGTTTTAAAATCGTTTGGACTGTTAGAGAATGGGAATTACCACCTTATATTTTGAGACAGTGGAGCTATTGCATTTCTCAACATTGCTTTTTCTTTTTCTAGGTCTTCACTCTGTTGTTAGTTGCTCTCAAGTCAGCTCTGACTCATGGCTTTGTAGAATTTTCAAGGCTATGAACTTTCAGTAGCAGATCGCCAGGCCTGTCTTCTGAGGCACCTCTGAATGTGTTAGAATCACCAATCTTACAGCTAGTAGTAGAATGCCTAACAGTTTGCACCACCCAAGGACTCCTAGGGATTCACTGTAGGGTGCCTCATTTAGGAGAGCCAGCTAAATTTTTACTAATTGAAAAAGAAATTATTTCTAGTTCTTTATCACCCATGCCACCCCTCATCTGTCAGTTTGTCGTACTGTGTTGGCTTGCATGTTGCTGTGAGGCTGGACCTCCCATGAGGCCAATTTGGACTTGTGTACAAATATTCTGTATTAGGTCAATGATACTTTATCTGATCTAGCATTATCTTGCTTTCTCCTAGAAGATTTAATTATACTTTAAAAGGAGTAGAATGCAAATAAATACAGCCTAACCCAAAAGCCCACTGCCATTGAGTCAGTTCCAACTCATAGTGACCCCCATTGGGTTTCCAAGGCTGTAAATCGTTATGGAAGCAGAATGTTTCATCTTTCTCCCATGGAGCAGCTGGTGGGTTTGAATCGCTGACCTTCCAGTTAGCATCCAAATGCCTTACCTACTATGCCTCCAAATACAGCCTCCAAAAACCATAAAAACCAAACTCATTGCCATCAAGTCAATTATGAGTCATAGCGACCCCCTGTGGGTTTCTGAGGCAGTAAATCTTTATGGAATCTTTATGGAAGATAAATGCCTTTGGCACTGTGCTACCAGAGCTCTTTTTAAAAGGGAAACTCTTTCCATAGAGTGCCTGGTGAGTTTGAACTGCTAACCTTCTGGTTAGCAGTCAAATGGTTTAGGCACCATGCCACCAGAGCTCCTTAAATACAGCCCAGAGGACATAAATGAATATGTTTACACATACATTAACAAAAATAGTTTGTATTAAAACTTTAGGTTTCTGTAATGTGGTCACAGAATATATATACTTTTAAAGTTATATCAGACAATTGCCATTCAACCTGTAAGACATTAGGTGTGAAAACAAAATACATTGCCTGAAAAATTTCCATGTAACTTGGAAAAGTAGTGTTTAAAATTTTCCTTAGGTTGTGTAATCAGTGGGTCTTTATTGAGGGGCACCCCTGGGTTTTGGGTTTTTAGTTGTGTAATTAGGTCAGTCTTAGGGGACTGGAGCTAGGAGAAATTGTCTCAATTAGAAAGAATGTTTGGATACTAAGTGTTGCCTTGGTAACTAACATGCTGTAATCAACAGCATATGAAGCTCAATTTTTATTGCTGCTGACTTTGGAAAAGAAAATAAGCTTTCTGTACAACTGCCGCATTGATATGGTGAGAAATATTTTTAGATTATAAGATCTGTGTTTAAATCATTTGGGAAAATATGCATATGCTTTTATCCTTGATAGTAAGTATGCTGCCTCCTATGTTGTTGTTGTTGTTGTTATGTGCCGTCGAGTCGGCCCCGACTCATAGCGACCCCTCCTTGGGTTTCCGAGGCAGTTATCACTACGGAAGTAGGATTGCCCAACCTTCCTTCCGAGGAGTGGCTGGTGGGTTTGAACCGCCAGCCGTCTGGTTAGCAGGCAAGTGTCTTAGCCATTATGCTACCAGAGCTCCCTCCTATAGCTAGGCAAATTATTTAATATGTGTGTATATAACATCGAGGAAGCCTCAAAATTATAAGACTTATCCCTGTCCTCAAAGTGCTTGCTAGCTTTTTGGAATTATTAAAACATACAAAACATTTAAGTACAAACAAGATAAGGATGAGTGATACAGAAAAGCAGTTTTCATTTTCCAGTTATTTGTACCAGTACTTATCCCTCACAGATAATAGAAATGAAGATTAGTTCTGTAAATAATGATTGTGTAAGTATGAAAGATGTGATTGGTTAATAAACAACACATCTTGCATCACTTAAATTTGTCTCATATTTTACAGAAATAATACTAAACAAAACGCCTTATACTGAAAATGCAATAACTGCATTTTATTCAGTGTCTGTTCTGTTGGGGATTTAGATAATGTAATGGTTGCCTCAGAGGATAGAACTAGGACCAGAAGTTGGGCAGGACAGATCTTAATATAAGGCAGACCATCATTTTCAGAGTTGTTCCTTAGCAGAAGGGGTAGCTTTGTGAGGAATTGATCTCATGGTAGTCAAAACATTCAGATCAAAACAAAACAAAACAAACCCACTGTCTTCTTGGACACTCCTTCCTCCCATCAAGAGATGGAGGCTGTGTCTCCTCCCCTTGAAACTGGCTGGGCCTTTGTGACTGCCTCAGTGAACAGAATGTGGCAGAGTGATGCTGTGTCACTTAAGAGACTGGTTAGAAAAAGCCATGCATCTTCTACCAGTCTCTTAGGATGTTTGCCCTTGGAACCCAGCCATCATGCTGTGAGAAAGCCAAGGCCGTGGCTCTCACCCCTAGCTGAGCTCCCAGCCTAAAGCCAGCATCAACTTGCCAGCCAGCTGTGTGATTAAGCCACCTTGGAAACAGATACTCTAGCCTTCAGTCAAGCTGCCACAGCTGATGCCACATGCACCAGAGAGCCAAGCCTGCTAAGCATCAAACAAGTTGCAGAGTTGTGAGCAAAATAAATAACGTGCTGTCATTTTAAGATACTAAGTTTGGGGGTGGTTTAGTATGCAAAAATAAATAGGTAACCAGAATACTGATTAAGGAGCTCTGGTGGCGTAGTGCCTAAGGTATTTGCTAACCAGAAGGTTGGCGGTTCAAACCCACCAGCCACTCTGCAGAAGAAAGACTGGGCAAATTACTTCCGTAAAGATATTTAACTTTTATTGTGATTTGGATGAGCAGACTTTTTTTTCCTAATACTTTTTTCCAACCTCCGTAGAGGAGTTTTACATTTAGGTTCTATGGTCTTTTTTTGAGTTAATTATCATACATGATGTAAAATGTGAATTGTGATTCATATTTTTTACATAATAGGAGTCTAATTCTAGCACCATTTGTTGAAAAGTCTGTCCTTTTTCTAATTGAATTGCTTTTGCACCTTGTCATTATATGTGTAACTCTACTTTTGGACTAATTCTGTTGATTTATGTGTCTATCAGGCATTTACTCTTGTTTGAATGTGGTTGAATATGAAGAATGTACTCAGGCGTCAAACCACCTAGGTCTGAGACACAGCTCCACCACAGTATGACCTTGGCAGGTTATTTCACCTCTCTGTGCTCTATTTTCTCATCTGTAAAACAGATAGAATTATAGTATACAACCCTCATAAGGGTTTTTATGAGGATTAAATTAGTGATTATGAAGTATGTAGCATGGTGCCTGGCATATAATGTAGTGCTTCTTATATTCTGAGTCTTAGTTTGGACTTCTGCCTAGATTGAATTTCCATTAAAATTAACAAGTTCATTATTTTATCTCAGACTATCATTATGGAAATTAATAGATTAATATTTTAAAAAATTGGCATTGCTGCTCGGTAAAAGCACAAGATGTTCATTATTGTTTTCTGTTGGGAAAATAATGCTTAGTTTAGTAGCTGTAGGACAGTGGATAAGTTAATATCAGGTGAATTCTAAAGCCTCTGAAATGTTTTTCTTCAATTTTGAAAACTATATCCATTGCATTTTAAGGACTATAGTAAGAAATATAGCTTAAAGTAAATTCACTTCATGAGTGGCTCTTGTGAAAAAGTAGTTAAAAACATTTTCTTCCTGTGCTTGTGGTTTTAGGTGTTTAATTTGAGAACTAATAACTTTTGCAAAAATTATTATGGGGCTAAATTCCACATTGTTTATTATTGGTTTTTGTTTTGAAGAACTTTCAGGAATTATTTTATTTATTTATTTATTTCCTATAAAAACCTCACTGCTGTAGAGCAGATTCCAACTCATTGTGACCCCTACTTGGTTTCCAAGGTGGTAAATCTTTACAGAAGTAGATTGCCCCATCATCCTTCCACAGAGTGGCTGGTGGGTTTGAACCAACAACCTTCTGGTTAGCTGTCAAATGCCTTAGGCACTGTGCTACCAGAGCTCTTTTTTTTTAAAAAAAAAAAATTATTGTGATTTGGGTGAAAGTTTACGGAGCAAATTCATTTTCCATATAGCAGTTCATACACATTTTGTCTCATGACATTGACTGCAATTCCCCACAGTGTAACAGCTCTCTTCCCACTTCATCCCTTCCTCCCTTTAGTTACCTCTTCCCAGCATCCTTCCTTCCCATGCACTCCTCCCCTTCCCCTGGCTGTCTCCCTGTGAAAACACTGCCCTTCTGTTTTCCCAGGATTGGTCGCTCCAAAGAGTATATCTACCTGATATAAATGTTCACCCCATATGCCTGTCTATTGTTTGGCTGTAAGTCACAGGAGTGAGTTCAATTCCAGACCTGAAGGGTGGCTAGGGACCATATAGTCTCAAGGGTCTCACCAGGCTCTATCAGACCAGCAAACCTGGTCTTTTGTTTATGATTTTGAGCGTTGTTCC
Source organism: Orycteropus afer afer (assembly GCF_000298275.1). Taxonomy (NCBI): domain Eukaryota; kingdom Metazoa; phylum Chordata; class Mammalia; order Tubulidentata; family Orycteropodidae; genus Orycteropus; species Orycteropus afer. The sequence goes on from NW_006922792.1 coordinate 115,632, forward strand.
ACATTGTTCTCCCACTCTATCCAGGATATCCTGCGCCAGACACCCTTCTGAGTGGTTGACAGTGGTATCTGGGTACCATCTAGTTTTTCTGGTCTCATGGTCATATAGGCTAAGGATCACATGGCCTGCCAGTTCCTTGGACTAATTGTTTCCATGCGTCTTTGGTTTTCTTCATTCTTCTTTGCTCTAGATGAGGAGAGACCCATCATTGCATCTAGATGGGTGCTTGCAAGCTTTTAAAAACCTAGTTGCTACTCACCAAAGTAGGATGTAGAATAATGTTTTTGTGTACTATGGTATGCCAATTGAACTTGATGACCCTGCGACCATGGTCCCAATGCCACAGGCCCAACTACTCCCTCGAGGTAGCTGACTGTGGCCAAGAAGCTACCACAACCTTGCCCCTTGTCAGCTCTACTATACACCTGGTCATTCTTACAGCACATACAAATATGCATGTAGAAACAGTGGCTGCTAACCCTATACATGGTCATGGGCACACTACCCACTTCCTAGATACTTGAACATTCAGCCTGTCTACCCATATATCCACTCATACATCAGTGTTTGCCATCACTGACAGCGCAGTACTGCATGTACAAAAGGGTTCATCTTTGTTGTCTATACTTCCTCTGTCTATGTCTTCCTCTTCCTCAGTGCCACGGTATTGATCACTCACATCTGGTACATTGCCCTTGCCTTTACCTAAATCAATACTTGTCTCTACCTATCTAGCAGTGTTCTCTCCCTTCTCCTCCCACCCCTGGTAACCAACAAAGAAAGTTTCCTTCCATATATAAACCTTTCCTTAACTTTTTACAATAATGAACTAATACAAAATTTGTCCTTCCGTGATTCACTTATTTCACTCAGCATAGTGTCCTCCACGTTCATCCTGTTATGTGGTGTTTTGTAGATTCTACATTATTATTTAGTGGTGTATAATATTTCATTGTGCATATGTACTGTAGTTCGCTTATCCCTTCTTCTGTGGATGGGCACCTAGGTTGTTTCCTTCTTTTTGCTATTATAAATAGTGCTGTGATGAACATGTTGGTGGTGGTGTTGTGTGCCATCAAGTCGGCCCCGACTCATAGTGACCCCTCCTTGGGTTTCCGAGGCAGTATCACTATACCCAACCGTCCTTCCGAGGAGGGGCTGGTGGGTTTGAACCACCAGCCTTCTGATAAGCAGTCAAATGCCTTAGGCACTATGCTAACCAAGCTCCTGTGATGAACATGGGTGTGCATATATCTGTTTTTGTCCTGTCTCTTGCTTCTTTAGGATATATACCTAGTAATGGGATTGCTGGATCAAATCTTATTTCTAATTCCAACTTCTTAAGGAATCACCGTACTGCTTTGCACAGTGGTTGTGTCATTTTATAGTCCCACCACCAGTGTATGAGGGTCCCAATCTCTCCATATCCTCACTAGCATTTATTTTCTGTCTTGTTGAACTTTGCTATTATTACTGGGGCAAGATAGTATCTCATTGTTGTTTTGATTTGCATCTCTCTAATGGCTAATGATTGTGAACATTTCTTCATGTGTTTGTTGACCGCCTGAATGTCCTCTTTGGTGAAGTATCTATTCTTGTCTTCTGCACATTTTTTTTTAAATTTTATTTTGATTTGGGTAAAGATTTACAGAGTAAATTCACTTTTCATACAGCAGTTCACATATACTTTGTCTCATGTCATTG
>NW_006922792.1:131333-131927 GCF_000298275.1 Orycteropus afer afer
TTGCACATTTCATTATAGTAATTGGCTTTGTCTGCTCCAGCTGCTCTTTGAAATCTTCTGTTCAGCTCTTTTACCTTGTCATTTCTTCCATTTGCTTTAGGTACTCTTCGCTCAAGGGCAAGTTTCATTTATCTGTCACCAAGGCCAAATTTTCCAACAGCCAGTGATTCTTCTTTGTTTCCAACTTCTGCATTCTAATCACCAGTGATAAGCAACACATCTTGATTGCATATTTGGTCAATTCCAAACTGCAGAAGGTGATAAAAATCTTCAATTTCCTCATCTTTGGCTTTGGTGGTTGGTATGTAAATTTGAATAATAGTAGTATTAATGGGTCTTCCTTGTAAGCATGTGGATATTATCCTATCACTGACAGCATTGTACTTCAGGACAGATCTTGAAACATTCTTTGTGATAATGAATGCCACGCCATTCCTCTTCAGTTTGTCATTCTCAGCATAGTAGATCATATGATTGTCTGATTCAGAATGGCCAAAACCAGACCATTTCAGCTCTGGTAGCATAGTGGCTAAGACACTTGCCTGCTAACCAGACGGCTGGCAGTTCAAACCCACCAGCCACTCCTCGGAAGGA
>NW_006922792.1:132027-134066 GCF_000298275.1 Orycteropus afer afer
GACTCGACGGCACATAACAACAACAACAACAATGCAAGGATATCAATCTTTATGCATTCCATTTCATTTTTGACAACTTCCAATTTTCCTGAATTCATACTTCGTACATTCCATGTTCCAATTTTTAATGGATGTTTGCAGCTGTTTCTCTTCAATTTGAGTTGTGCCCTGTCATCACATGGAGGTCCTGAAAGACTTACTTTATCCAGATCATTAAGGTTGGTTCTACTCTGATGAGACAGCTCTTTTCCAGTTCTGTTTTGAGTGCCTTCTGACCCAAGGGGCTCGTCTTCCTGCACTGTGTCAGACAGTGTTTCCAAGCTATTCATAAAGTTGCCCAGTGATGTATCAGACAGTTTCTCTGCTATTCATAAGGTTTTCCCTGGCAAATTTTTGAGAAGTAGATGGCATCCTCTTTCTTCCCAGTCTGTCTTAGTCTGTAAGCTGTGTTGAAACATGTGCACCATGTGCAACTCTGGTGGCATCTGAAACACCAGTGGCACAGCCTCAAGCCTCACAGCAACATACAAGCCCAGGGGGATGACAAACTGGCAGACAAGTTTATCTCCCTTAGCTGTTGGAAACCTCTGCACCTTCCCCTTACCTAATTCCTACCTGGAACCTGTTACTTTGTGGTCCCTGGCCGCTCCCTCTCTCTCCTGGCTCTAAGGGGCTTGAGGCCTACCCTTACCTCTCTCCCCTTTACCTGGATATCCTGCCACTCTGGAGGTCCCTGGCCTCTCCTGCTCCCTCCCTTTCCTTGCTCTAGGGGCTTGGGTCCTAGCCTTGCCCCCCGCCCCTCTTTACCTGGATATCCTGCCGCTCCGCAGGTCCCTGGCCTCTCCTGCTCCCTCTCTTTCCTGGCTCTAGGGGGCTTGGGTCCTAGCCTTGCCTCCCACCCCTTTCTATGATCCCCATAGGATCATATTATCAGCAAATAGGGATAGTTTTACTTCTTCCTTATCAAATTAGATGCCTTTGATTTCCCTTTCTTGCCTTATTTCCCTGGCTAGGATTTCCAATACAGTGTTGAATAGAAGTGGTGATGGAGGGTATCCTTGTCTGGTTCCTGTTTGCAAGGGGAATGGTTTTAGTCTCTCTCCATTGAGAATGATGTTGGCTGTTGGTTTTGCATATATGACCTTTATTCTGTTGAGGAATTTCCCTTCTATTTCTATTTTGCTGAGAGTTTTTAGCAGGCATGGGTATTGGATTTTATCAAATGCCTTTTCTGCATCAATTGATATGATCATGTTCTTTTCCTTTGTTTTATTTATGTGATGGATGATGTTGATTGTTTTTCTAATGTTGAACTATCCTTGCATACCTGGTATGAACCCCACTTGGTCATAATGTTATTTTTTTAATATGTTTTTGGAGTCTATTGGCTAGGATTTTCTTGAAGATTTTTGCATCTGTATTCATGGGAGATAGTGGTCCATATGTTTCCTTTCTAGTGATGTCGTTGTCTGATTTTGGTAGCAAGGTTATGCTTGCTTCATAGAATGAATTTGGGAGAATTCCATCCTTTTCTGTGTTCTGGAATAATTTGAGTAGGATTGGTGTCAGTTCTTCTCTGACCATTTTGTACAATTTTCCAGTGAAACCGTCTGTGCCAGGGCTTTGTTTTGTTGGTAGTTTTTTTTTTTTTTTAAATGATCTGTTGAATTTCTTCTTTTGTTATAGGTCTGTTCAACTTTTCCACCTCAGTCTGTGTTAGTTTAGGTAAGTAGTATATTTGTAGAAATCTGTCAATTTTTTCTAGATTTTCAAATTTGTTGGAGTACAGTTCTTCATAATATCCTGATATTTTCCTTTTCATTTCAGTTGGTTCTGTTGTGACCTCGCCCAGTTCATTCCTTACTCCTGTTATTTATATTCTCTCCCTCTTTTCCTTTGTTAAGTTTGCCAGTGGTTTGTCAGTTTTATTAATCTTTTCATAAAACTGGGTTCTAGTCTTGTTGATTTTTTTCTATTGTCTTTCTGTTTTTTGTTTCATTTACCTGTGCTCGAATCTTTATTATTTCTTTTCTTCTGGT
>NW_006922792.1:134311-143251 GCF_000298275.1 Orycteropus afer afer
TTTTATAGCATTGGGATCTGAGAAGATGCTTTGCAGTATTTCAATGTTTTTAAATTTATTGAGGCTTGCTTTGTGGCCTAACATATGGTCTATCCTGGAGACTGTTCCATGTGCACTGGAAAAGAATGTATATTGTGCTATTGTTGAGTGAATTGCTCTGTAGATGTCTACAAGGTCAAATTGGTGGATTGTATTGTTTAATTCTTCTGTGTCTTTGTTGAGTTTTTTTCCAGTTGTTCTATCTTTGATTGAATATGGTGTATTAAAGTCTCCTACTATGACTGTGGAGTCATCTATTTATCTTTTCAAATTTGTTGAAGTCTGATTTATGTATTTTGTGGCTCTTTCATTGGGTGCATAGATATTTATAATGGTTATGTTCTCTTGTTCAGTTGATCCTTTGATCATTATATAATGTCCTTCCTTGTCCCATATAGTGGTTTTTGTCTTAAAGTCAATTTTATCAGAAATTAATATTGCCACTCCTGCTATTTTGTTTGCCATTTGGTTGACATATCTTTTTCCAATCTTTGATTTTTAGTCTGTTTTTGTCTTTGTATCTAAGGTGTGTCTCTTGTAGACAGCATATTGATAGGTTATGTTTTGTTATCCAGTCTGCAACTCTCTGTCTCTTGAATAGTACATTTAATCCATTGACATTCAGTGTAATTATTGGCAATATGAATGTTGCTGTCATCTTGTTATGTGTTTTTTGTGGTGTTACTGATTTCTCTCAAGAGCTTTCAGGAATTATTGAGATACAGTACAGAAAAACAAATCCCTTATGTCTTCGTTTGGAGGCTGTAAAGACAACCCAAATAATGTTATACTTAGCACTCGTTATATCGTTATAATTTTTCCCCATGAGTTAGGAGAACTGAAGTGTTCAGAGAAAATACCTAATAGAATAATAAATTACATTTAACTCATCAGTATTGGCAACTCAGTAATTTGAAAGTTAAGATTTCATTTCTGCATTTGCAACAAGAAATCTTAATTCCAAGTACTAATTAACATAGCTGAAATTTCTTAGTTAAATACCATACATCTCATAATACGCCATATATTATTTCTCATGCAAAAAAAAAAAAATCAGTAGCTAAATTTCTATAAGTTGTTGTTATATGCCGTGGAGTTGGACCCAACTCATAGCGACCCCTCCTTGGTTTCTGAGGCAGTATCACTACAGAAGTAGATTGCCCAGCCTTCCTTCCAAGGAGTGGCTGGTGCATTTGAACTTCCAGCCTTCTGGTTAGCTGTCAAGTGCCTTAGGCACCATTTTACCAGAGCTCCTAAATTTTTGTAAGTAACAAGTATTAAATGTTTTATTTTTATCCAGACATTTATTTTTTGCCTGCCTCATTCTCAGTTGCATATACTTTCAGTTGTCCACATTTGTTATATTTGTTTTAGGCAGATATAATGTAGCCACTGTCTTGAACCCTCTAAATCAATTCCCAGGAAAATACACATTAATTTTGCATACAAGTTTTAAGGAGTTTCTGGTACAGTGAAATAAACCACAAACTGAGGCTTGGGGATTCCTCTTGCCCATTGAGTTTGAAGCCTTGATCCTTGGAACCTTTCCTCTACACCTATTCTTGGCATCTTACCACACCCACTATGGGAGGTAGATTGGTATCAAGAACACATGCTGAAGAAGACAGAAGAATGTGTTTACCTCCCTTAAAACCTAAAGCAGAACTAACTTAAACCACTCTTCCATATTCCCTTTATCCACTTTAAGGCCCAGTGTAGACCACAGTCTCATTAGTCTGCTCCATTCCTGTCTCCTTCTACTGTCTGTTGTAAGTAAAGGGCAGCCTTAACTTCCTTTTACTGCCAGAATGGGTGAGAAGAGATGGTAACGAGAGATTTAGGACTAGCATTAGAAGGATTGTAAAATTATAATGCTTTTATCTTCCTATTCAGAAGTTGGCCAACTTTTGACTGTGACCTAACTTAATGTCCCAAAGACTACCATTTTGTTCTTGATCAATATTAGGGCCCCTCTTCCTTGGGGATGGAGTGGAGAATGGAGAGTGGAGAAGCCTTGAGCTCCCTGTAAGAGAGTGTATGATTATCAAACTCAGTTACCATTCAGATTTGTTTATTGAAAAAACATGTGTAGACCACCTGCTTCAGTTACACTCTGAGATAACTAAGCTTAAGTAATTAACAGTGATCTAACAAATATGTGTTGCATTTATCTACGGTACCGGACACTGTCCTGGGTGCTGGGGAAAACAGATGAGCAAAACAATCCCTGCCCTCGTGGAGCTTATGTTTTAATGGAGGGCAGTGGGGAAACAGACCATAAGTATAATGCATATATGGTGTGTTAGCAAGTGATTAAGCATTTAGGAAAAAAAGTAAAGAAAAGGTAAAGAGAATGGATAGTCCTGGGAGGAGATATTTCATTTTTAAATTGATTTGCCATAGGATTCCAGCTTAAAGCTTATTATATAGTAGTAGGGAACATAGACTGGTGTTTGTTGTAATGTATAGATTACAAGGGAAAGCATGCTTTTGGAAAGCTTCACAGAATAGGTTTGACAGTGGGGCAAATAAAACTGGGAGAGAACATCCTGGGTAAAGGAGAACCAGTGCATGTACAAATGAGAGTAAGTATGTAGATATACCAAAGAATAAAATTCATATAAGAAGGTGATAGGAAATAAGGCTGAAATGAAAATTGGTATCACATAGCAGTGACTTAGATTTAAGGATTTTCTAATACTAAGCTATTTTTGTATGTTCCAGGATAAATCCTACTTCTTGTTGTTATGTGCTGTTGAGTCGGACCCGACTCACAGCGACCCTTCCTTGGGTTTCTGAGGCAGTTTCACTACAGAAGTAGATTGCCCAACCTTCCTTCTGAGGAGTGGCTGGTGGGTTTGAACCACCAGCCTTCTGGTTAGCAATCAAGTGCCTTGGCACTATACTACCAGAGCTTCTTATCCTACTTGGTTGTAGTGTATTCCCTTTTTACATACTTGGTTTAATTTGCTGATATTTTTGCTTAGATGTTTTGTTTGCATTTGTAGCCATGAGTGAAGTAGGCCTGGAATTTTCTTACTATATTTTGGTCTGGTTTTCTTATATTATTATGCTAGGTAGGCTAGGAACATGAGTTGGGATTTTTTTTTTTTCTGTCGATTTTAAGGGTTTGCATAAAACTGGGATGAATAAAATTGGAATTTGTAAAACCATCAGGGCCCAGTGTTTTGGTTTTTTTTTATTTGTTTGTTTGGTTTTTTTGTGGAAAGATGTTTAGCTAGTTTGTTTTCCTTTAATTATAATAATTTTTATTTATGCTTTTGGTTTCTTTTTTAGCCAGTTTTTGGTAAGTTATTAAGGAATTTGTTCATTATATGGACAAAATACTTTCAAAATTGTTGGTATATAGTTGTTGACATTATTTTCTCTTTAACCTCTGTTGTTACTGTGTTAGGTGCTGTCAAGTCAGTTCTGACTCATAGTGGCTCCATATGACAGAATAGAACTGCCCTATAAGGTTTTCTTGGCTGTAATCTTTATGGAAGCAGATTGCCAGGTCTTTCTACTGGGGATCTGCTGAATGGGTTCAACCACCAACTTTTAGGTTAATAATAGAATACTTAACTGCTTGTGCCACCAGGACTCCTTTTTTAAATCTCTAATTTGCTTACAGTTAAGGAGCCCTAGTGGTACAGTAGTTAAAGTACTAGACTTCTAACCAAAAGCTTATTCACAGTTTGAAGCTCCACAGGAGAAAGATGTGGCAGTATGTTTTTGTTGAGATTTACAGCCTTGGAAACCCTGTGGCACAGTTCTACTCTATAAGATTGCTATGAGTCCGAATTGAATAAGTGGCATTGGGTTTGGTTTTTCAGTTTTACTTATAGTTATAGCCCCCTTTATACTTAAACTATTGTTTGTGTTTTCTCTCTTCTTTTCTTGATCATTTTTGCTAGAAATTTGCCTGTTTTTAGTAATTTTTTTTCCATACAACTGATTTTTGATCAATAGGCCACAGTAGCACATTCAAATGATGGGCTCTAAAATCCAAAGAGGCCCATCAGACATTGTGCCTCCTTTTTAGTTGGAGGAAGGACCAGATGTAATAACATATCCTTCACTTTAGAAGTCATATCTTAACATGCTCTATACCACTGGACCTCTAGAAATTTCACTGAAGTGGAAGGCACCTGAAATTTAGTTGGGTTAATTTCCTACCTTCCAGCACACAAATATACCAACAAGTCTAGAGTTATTGATATTTCTTTCTTACTAGGTCCAATCTGCATAATGTCATCAATGTAATGGACCAGTGTGACATCTTGTGGAAGCGAAAGGTGATCAAGGTCCTTGCAGACTAAATTAGGGCATAGTGCTGGGGAATTGATATAGTACAGGTTTTTGATATAGTAAGGCTTTCTTGGCTATAATCTTTATGGAAGCAGATTGCCAGGTCTTTCTACTGAGGAGCCATTGGATGGGTTTAACCACCAACTTTTAGGTTAATAATAGAATACTTAACTGCTTGTGCCACCAGGGCTTTGATGTAGTACAGTGAAGGTGTATTGCTGGCCTTGCCAGCTGAAGGAAAACTGCTTCTGGTAATCCTTTGAAACCAGAATTGAGAAAAAGATGTTGGCCAGATCAATAGCTGCATGCTAAGTACCAAACACCAAAACCAAACTTACTGCTGTCAAGTAAATTCGACTCATAGCGACTCCTCCTTGGTTTTCCAAGGTGGTAGATGGAAGTAGATTGCCCCATCTTCCTTCTGAGGAGTGGCTGGTGAGTTTGTACCACCAGCCTTTTGGTTACTAGTCAAGTGCCTTAGGCACTATGCCACCAGAGCTCCTTACCAGGTACTAGGAGATATATTAATTTGCTCAAGTAATGAAACCACATCTGGAACAGCATCTGCAATTGGAGTCACCACCTGGTTAAATTTATAGTAATCCATTGTTATTCTCAAAGATCCATCTGCTTTTGGCACAGGCCATGTAGGCAAGTTAAATGGAGATGTGTTGGGAATCACCATGCTCGTATCCTTCAAGTCCTTGATGGTAGCACTAATCTCTGCAATCCTCTCAGGAATGTGGTAATGCTTTTGGCTTATTATTTTCCTAGGGAAGAGCAGTTCTAATGGCTTCCACTTGGCTTTTCCTACCATTATATCCCTTATTCCACATGTCAGGGATCCAAGGTGGGAGTTCTGCCAGTTACTGAGTATGTCTATTCAGTTACGCATTTGGAGTGGGGGAAATCACTACAGGTTTGTGGACCTATTGGACTCACCGTGAGACAGATCTGAGATAAGACTACATTAATAACCTGATTTCTATGTGCCTGTACTCTGACTGGTGGGCCACAGTGCCATTGTGGGTTTCCTGGAATTAGTATCAATTCAGAGCCAGTATCCAGTAATCCCCAAAAAGTGTGATTATTTCCTTTTCTCCAGTGAACACTCTCGTAAGTCACTTCCCTTTGGGGAAGACTGGAAGAAAGATTTTGGCAGTATAGTAGGGGACCTGGCCTCCCCTTCATTTAAGGAGTTATGGTTCTGTAAACTGGCTCAAGTCTGGGAATTGATTGAGAGGCTGTACCTCTCTATTCTGGCAATTCAAGTTAGACTGCCACTCAATTGACCTAGAATCCTTCAATTTGTACAGTTCAAGTAAAGAATAGATTTTTCATTTGTTCCACTCCTAGGGACACCATGACTAAGTAGCCAACCCCATAAGCCTGTAAGAGTCAGACTATTTTAATTACTGCTTTGACTCTGTTGTCCATTATGGTAACTATGCCCACCTTGTCTTTGTTGATCAAGTGCTTTCACTTGGCCCCTATCACCATGGATCCAGTCAGCCCCATTGTAGTTAGGTGTCTTCATTCAGTTAGAACAGTTCCCATGATCATATCTGACTTACATAAAATAGCAATTACAGTAGTCTTCAAGGATGCTAGGGCTACATATAGCCTAGGCTGCCAACTTTTCCCAAAAACCAATGTTCTCCTGTTATGGTAATAGAACCCCAAGTTTCTAATTGGGCACAAAGATGATCAGACTACACTGTAGCCAGGTGTGGCCATTTGATCAGGTTCTGGTCAGAGGATGTGAGCAGAAGAGATGTGTGAAATTTCTAGGTCATGTCCTTGAAGGAGAGGGTTATGCTGTGTTCTTCCCTATCCTTCCTCCTCTCTGTTGGCAGGAATGATGATGTGAGCTTTCATCTACCATGAGGCCAAGGGCAACAGGCTACAAGGAGGCTGAGTGTCTGATGTCATGAAGCTTCCATGCCAGCCAACTTATACCTGGATTGCTACATGAAGGAAAAATAAGCTTCCATCTTGTTTAAGCTTCTATTCTTTTAGGTAATTGTTAGAAAAGAATAATTAGATAGTAGATATTTTATGATTGCTGTAAATGCAAAATGTTACATAATGAGGTAGTTGATATGTGACTAAGTAATAAGTTACACCAACCACCAATGCCAAATATGAAGAAATTGAAGATTTTTACCAACTTCTGCAGTCTGAAATTGATCAAACATACAATCAAGATGCATTGATAATTACTGGTAATTGTAATACAAAAGTTGAAAACAAGAAGGATCAAACAACAACAACAAAAAAACCAAACTTTCTGCCAATGAGTCAGTTCCAACTCATAGCAACCCCCGTTGGGTTTCTGAGGCTGTAAATCTTTATGGAAGTAGATCCATGGAGCACCTGGTAGGTTTGAACCACTGACCTTCTGTTTAGCCGCCAAATGTCTTATCCAGTACGCCACCAGAGCTCCTTAAAAGAAGGATCAGTAGTTGGAAAATATAGCGTTAGTGATAGAAATGACGCTTGAGATTGCATGATGGAATTTTGCAAGATCAACTACCTAGACATTGGAAATACCTTTTCCAACAACATAAATAGCAAATATACATGGAGACTGGGTCAGATAGAATACACAGGAATCAAATTGACTGTATCTGTGGAAAGAAATGATGAAGAACCTCATATCATCAGGTAGAACAAGGCCAGGAGCTGATTGTGGAACAGACTATCAATTGCTCATATGCAAGTTCAACTTGAAGCTGAAGAAAATTAAAACAAGTCCATGATACCAAAGTATGACCTTGAGTATACCCCACCAAACTTTGAGACTATCTCAAGAATAGATTTGATGCATTGAACACCAATGACCAAAGACTAGATGAATTGTAGGATGACACCAAGGAATCATACATGAAGAAAGCAAAAGGTCACTAAAAAGGCAGGAAAGAAAGAAAAGAAAAGAAGTGGATGTCAGAAGAGACTCTGAAACTTGTTCTTGAGCATACAGTAGCTAAAACTAATAGAAGAAATGACAGACGAGAGCTAGACAGAAGATTTTAAAGGGTGACTTGAGAAAACAAAGTAAAGTATTATAATGAAATGTGCAAAGATCTGGAGTTAGAAAACTAGAAGCGAAGAACATACTCAGCATTTTTCAAACTGAAAGACCCAAAGAAAAAATTAAAGCCTCGAGTTGCAATATTGAAGGGTTATATGACCTAAATACTGAACAACAGAAGAGTGTCAAAAGAAAATGGAAGGAATACACAGAGTCATTGTACTAAAAAGAATGTATCAACATTCAACCATTTCAGGAGGCAGCATATGATCAGGAAGTCTGGTAATGAAGGAAGAAGTGCAAGCTGTACTGATGGCATTGGCAAAAAACAAGGCTCCAGGACCTGATGGAGTACCTATTGAGATGTTTCAACAGAAGGATGCAATGCTGGAAGTACTTACTTGTCTATGCCAAGAAATTTGGAAGGCAGCTACCTGGCCAACTGACTGGAACAGATCCATATTTTTGTCTATTCCAAAGAAAGATAATCCAACAGAATGCAGAAATTATCGAACAATGTCATTAATATCATTTGCAAGTAAAATTTTGCAGAAGATAATTTAAAAAATGATTGCAGCAGTAAATCAACAGGGAACTGCCAGAAATTCAAGCAGAATTCAGAAGAGGACATGAAACAGTGGGTATCATTGATAATATCAGATTGATTTTGGCTGAAAGTAGAGAATACCAGAAAGATGTTTACCTGTGTCTTATTGACTATGCAAAGGCATTTGACTGTGAAGATCATAACAAATTATGGATAGCATTGTGAAAAGTGGGAATTCCAGAACACTTAAGTGTGCTCATGTGGAACCTGTGCATAGACCAAGAGGCAGTTGTTCAAAAAGAACAAGGGGATACTGTGTGGTTTAAAATAAAAAAAGGTGTGCGTCAGGATTATATACTTTTACTGTATTCATTCACCTCTATGCTGAGCAAATAATCCAAGAAGCTAGACTACATGAAGATTGTGGCATGAGGCCTGGAGGAAGTCTCTAACACCCTGCCATGTGCAATTGATACAACTTTGTTTGCTGAAAAGAAGAGGACTTGAAGCACTTACTGTTGAAGTTTAAAGGCCACAGCCTTCAGTATGGATTACACCTCAACATAAAGAAAACAAAAATTGTTATGACTGGACCAATAAACAGTATCATAGGAACAATGGAGGAAATATTGACATTGTTGAGGATTTAGTTTTACTTGGATCTACAGTCAATGCCCATAGAAGCAGCAATTAAGAAATCAAAGATATATTGCATCATGCCAATCTGCTGCAAAGGTCTCTCTAAAGTGTTAAAAAAAAAAAATAAAAAAGATGTCATATTGAAGACTAAGTTGCACCTGACCTAAACCATGGTATTTTCAGTAACCTCATATGCATGTGAAAGGTGGGCAATGAATAAGGAAGACCAAAGAAGAATTGATGCCTTTGAATTATGGTATTGGTGAAAAACATTGAATATACCATGGACTGCCAGAAGAACCAACAAATCTGTCTTGAAAGAAGTACAGCCAAAATGCTCTTTGGAAGTGAGAATGGTGAGACTTCGTCT
>NW_006922792.1:143961-145605 GCF_000298275.1 Orycteropus afer afer
ACCACAGTGCAACAGCTCCCCTCCCACTTCCTCCCGATAGTTACCTCTTCCCTGTGTCCATCCCTCCATGCACTCCTGCCCCCTGAGCTGTCTCCTTGTGCATAAGCAGCCCTTCTTTCTCCCATGATTGTTCTCTCCAAGGAGTGTATCTACTTGAGGTAAATGTTCAACTCATATACCTGCCTTTTGTTTGGCTGGAAGCCACAGGTATGGATTCAATTCCAGACCTGAAGGGCAGCTAGGGGCCATAGTCTCAGCAGTTCCACCAGGCTCTATCAGACCAGCAAACCTGGTCGTCCCCCCCCCCTTTTCTTTTTTCCAAATGATTTTGAGTTTTGTTCCACATTGTTCTCCCTCTAATTTTGAGATGTTTTAAGGTAACTGTTGATAGGTATAGATTTCCCTCAAAGCATTATTTTTGCTACTTTGTATGGTGTCTTAACACTTAAATCTAAGTATTTTTAGATTTTCATTATGATTTCTTTAACCCTTTAATTTTTTTAGCAGTATGGTTTTTTACATTTTTCAAATCAAGACCTTGAAAAGTACATTTTGCTGTTAACTTCTAAGTTAATTGCGTATTAGTCCCAGATCATGGTCTGTAAGTTATCTATTATTTAAAATTTGTTAAGGCTTTCTTTAGTCTAATTCATGATTTTTCAAAATATATATTTTATTATGTTTACTGTGGAGATTTTCTGTACAAGTTGCTCAGTGACATTGGTTATATTCTTCACAGTGCTTAAGCATTCTCATGTCTCTTCTGCTTGATCCGTTTCCATTAATCTAGTTTCCTTACCCTCTTCTCATCTTTTAAGGTAATTTTTTACTGTTTGGTGTCATATGAGTGATTTTTTTAATGATGCACAGTACTTATGGGTGATATTCATTTTTTGAGCCAATTTCTTATTTAGCTACAAGGTGGCCCCAGGGCTTAGTTTTTGTTCAAGGTTTGAAGAGTGTCTCAGGGCAGTAGTCTCAGGGAGTCCTTCAGTCTCAACCCATCCAGGAGGTCTGGTTTGTTTGGTTTTTAGAAATTTGAAGTTCTATTCCACATTTTTCTTTCATTCTGTCAGAGTCCATCTATTATGGCCCTGATTAGGAAGGTCAGTTGTGATAGCTGGGCACTGTCTAATTCTTCTGGTCTTAATTAAAAATGTTTAATGTGTGCTTCAGGAATGTGAGTATACTTTTTGGAAGCAGAATCAGGCTTATTCATTGTGTGGTTCAGATCTGTGTTGTTGATTTCAATTTTTTTGGTCTGCTTGACTTATCCAGTAATTGAGAGAAGTAGCATTAGAAGATATTCCTTAGATTTTTAATTCACCTGTTTTGGGGGTTTGCAGAGGTTTGGGGGAGGTAGGGAAGTGGTGACCACAGTTAATCTCTACCTGTTTTTCCAAGCTCTTCAGAGCAGGGTTTTAGCCCTGCTTGAATTTACTACTGAGGACACTTGGACCAGAGGTCTGAGTCCCAGTAGATGTAGGGAAAGCACTATTTGTCCCAACATTTAGGAGGGGGAGAAACAAGACCCAATATCCCACAGAGTTCTTTTCTATTTTCCCCTTTCACATTCTACCACAGGGATTTCTCATAGTTTCTCCTTTTCTTTTCTTTTTTTTTTTTTTTAAACCTCTTTTTTTT
>NW_006922792.1:147933-150891 GCF_000298275.1 Orycteropus afer afer
GTGACTTTCTAATTCTGTCATTCTTTCCACATTTATTAGCTGTGATTCTTTTGGAAGAATTTTTCCTCGTCGACTATTTGGTTACCCTCAAATACATTTTGTTCAAGCAAGGCAAGATAAATGCTTGATAATTTTTTTCTTAATCAGTTTTCAGAATAATGAGACATGCCTTAGCAATCTTCAAAGGAAAACAAAGAGTTTTCTTTTATTTTAAAAGTATCATTTGAACTCTTGGATTCTTACATACCTATGTATTTCAGTCTATTGTCATCACTATTCTATTTGATACTCTAATTGTCCAAGTTAGCTCCTGTGACATGGCCGCAGTAGTTTTTGACATGTTCTTTGCATTTTTGTCATGTTGAGATGTCTTAAGCACATCTTGCAATTTTTTTTGTGTGTGGTCCTTGATCTGAAATAGGATATGTTCCCACAGGCACTTAGGAGGTGCTCGTTACTACTAAATTATGTTGTTGTTATTTGCTGTTGAGTCGGACCCAACTCATAGCGACCCCACCTTGGGTTTCTGAGGCGGTATCACTACGGAAGTAGATTGCCCAACCTTCCTTCCGAGAACTGGCTGGTGGATTTGAACTGCCAGCCTTCTGGTTAGCAGTCAAGTGCCTTAGGCACTATGCTACCAGATTAGTTACATCTAAATATTTTCAATGGTCAGAACTAGGAAGTAGTAGTTTTATGTGTTGTTGCTGTTAGGGGCCATAGAGTGGGCTCCAGCTCACCGTGACCCTATGTACTACAGAACGAAACACTGCCCAGTCCAGTGCCAGCCTCACAATCCTTGCTATACCTGAGTCTATTGTTGCAGCCACTGTGTCAATCCATCGCATTGAGGGCCTTCTTCTTTCTCATTGGCCCTCCACTTTGCTAAGGATGATATCCTTCTCCAGGGAATGGTCCCTTCTGACAACATGACCAAAGTGGATGAGACAAAGTCTGGCCATTCTTGCTTCCAAGAAGCATTCCGGCTGCACTTCTTCCAGGACAGATTTGTTAGTTCTTTTGGAAGTCCATGGTACTCTCAGCATTCTTCGCCAGCACCACAACTCAAAAGCATCAACTCTTCTTCAGTCTTCCTTATTCATTGTCTAGCTCTCACATGTATATGAGATGATTGAAAATACCATGGCTTGGGTTAGGCACACCTTAGTGTTCAAAGAGATGTCTTTGCTCTTCAGCACTTGAAAGAGGTCTTTTGCAGCAAATCTGCCCAATGCAATATGAAATGTGATGCCTTGACTGCTGCTTCCATTGGTGTTGAGTGTGGAGCCAAGTAATATGAAATCTTTGACAACTTCAGTCTTTTCTCCATTTATTGTGATGCTGCTTATAGGTACAGTTGTGAGGATTTTTGTTTTCTTTATCATGAGATGTAATCCATACTGCAGACAGTAGGCGTTGATCTTCATCAGTAAGTGTTTCAAGTCATTTTCGCTTTCTGTAAGCAAAGTTTTGTCATCTGCATATCACAGGTTGTTAATGAGTCTTCTTCAAATCTTGATGCTGCATTCCTCTTCATATAGTCCAGCTTCTCAGATTATTTGCTCAGCATACAGATTGACTAAGTATGGTGAAAGGATACAATCCTGACACACTCCCTTCCTAATTTTAAACCATGCAATATTCCCTTATTCTATTCAAACAGCTGCCTCCTGGTCTGTGTATAGGTTCATCATGAGTACAATTAGGTGTTCTGGAATTCCCATTCTTCTCAATGTTATCCATAATTTGTTATGATCCACAAAATCAAATGCTTTTGCATAGTCAACAAAACACACGTAAACATCTTTCTGGTATTCCTTGCTTTCAGCAAAGATCCATCTGACATCAGCAATAATATCCCTTGTTCCACATCCTCCTCTGAATCCAGCTTGCATTTCTGGAAGCTCTCTTTCAATATACTGCTGCAACTGTTTTTGAATTATCTTCAGTAAGATTTTACTTGCATGTGATATTAATGATATTGTTTGATAATTTCCATATTCTGTGGGATCACCTTTCTTTGGAATGGGTACAAATATGGATCTCTTCCAGTCAGTTGGCTAGGTAGCTGTCTTCCAAATCTCTTGGCATAACCGAATGAGTGCCTCCAGCAGGGTATCCATTTGTTGAAACATCTCAATGGATATTCTTGTGGCGTAGTTCCTAAGGCATTAGATTGCTAACCAGAAGTCTGGTTGTTCAAACCCATCAGCCAAAGGTTGGGTGATCTACTTCCATAGTGATACAGCCTCGGAAACCCAAGGAGGGGTCGCTATGAGTTGGATCTGACTCAATGGCAGTGTGTTGCATTGCATTGTGTGTTTTTCACCAATTCCTTCAGTTCAGCTTTGACTTCTTCCTTCAATGCCATTGGTTCTTGATCATGTCACCTCCTGAAATGCACAAAAATCAATCAACCAGTTCTTTTTGGTACAGTGACTTTGTATATTCCTTCTATCTCCTTTTGATATTTCTTGTATCATTCAATATTTTGCCCATAGAGTCTTTCAGCATTACAACTTGAGGCTTGAATTTTTTCCTCAGTTCTTTCAGCTTGAGAAATTCCAAGTGTGTTCTTCCCTTTTGGTTTCTTTCCTAACTCCGGGTCTTTGCACATTTCATTATAAAAGTTGACTTTGTCTTCTTGAGCTGCTCTTTGAAATCTTCTGTTCAATTCCTTAATCTTGTCATCTCTTCCATTTGTTTTAGCTACTGTCTGTTCAAAGGCAAGTTTCAGAGTCTCTTCTGACATCCATTGTGATCTTTTCTTCCTTTCCTGTCTTTTTAATGACTTTTTGCTTTCTTCATGGATGGTGTTCTTGATGTCATCCCACAATTCTTCTGATTTTTAGTCATTGGTGTTCAATGCATTAGATCTATTCTTTATATGGTCTCTAAATTCAGGAGGGTTATAATCAAGGTCATATTTTGGCTCTTTCTTCTCTTTTGATGTGTGCA
>NW_006922792.1:150991-155092 GCF_000298275.1 Orycteropus afer afer
CCTCTTGCTTTCTTCATGGATGATGTTCTTGATGTCATCCCACAATTATTCTGGTTTTCAGTCATTGGTGTTCAATGCATTAGATCTATTCTTTATATGGTCTCTAAATTCAGGAGGGTTATAATCAAGGTCATATTTTGGCTCTTGTGGCCTTGTTTTAATTATTTTCAGCTTCAACTTGAACTTGCATGTGAGCAGTTGATAGTCTGCTCCACAGTCAACTCCTAGCCTTGTTTTGGCTGAGGATGTTGACCTTCTCTATTACCTCTTTGCACAAATGAATTCAATCTGATTCCTGTGTATTCCATCTGGCAAAGTCCATGTGTATAGTTGCCATTTATGATGTTGTAAAAAGGTATTTGCAATCAATAAGTCTTGAAAATTCTATCAGGCAATCTCCACTGTCATTTCTATCACTAAGGCCATATTTTCCAACTACTGGTAATTTCTTCTTTGTTTCCAACTCTTGCATTCCAGCCACCAGTGACAAGCAACACACCTTGCATGCTTTGTCAATTTCAGACTGCAGAAGAATTTCAGACTTCAGTTTCCTCATCTTTGGGTTTGGTGGTTGGTGAATCAATTAGAATAATAGGAGTACGAACTGGTCTTCTTGTAGGCATATGGATGTTATTCTATCACTGACAGCATTGTACTTCAGGATAGATCTTGAAACATTCTTCGTGACGATGAATGCCATGCTATTCCTCTTCAATTTGTCACTCCCAGCATAGTTAATCATATGCTTGTCTGATTCAAAATGGCCAAAACCAGTCCATTTCAGCTTACTAATGCCTAGGTTTTTGATATTTATGCATTCCATTTCATTTTTCACAATTTCCAATTTTCCTAGATTCATACTTCCTACATTCCATGTACCGATTATTAATGGATATATTTGCAGATGTTTCTTCTCATTTTTAGTCATGCCACATCAATAAATGGAGGTCTGGAAAGCTTTATTCTATCCATATCATTAAGGTTGGCTGTACTCTGAGGAGGCAGCTCTTCCCCAGTTATATTTTGAGTGTCTTCTGACCTGAGGGGCTCATCTTCAGGCACTATATCAGACAGTATTTCAGGGCTATTCATAATATTTTCCAGTAATAGTGTTTCACTGCTATTCATAAGGTTTCTACTGGCCAATTCTTTGAGAAGTGGATGGCCCCTTCCTTCTTCCAAGTGTGTCTTAGTCTGGAAGCTCCGCTGAAACCTGTCTAACATGGGTGACCCTGCTGGTATTTGAAATACTGATGGTATAGCCTCTAGCCTCACAGCAACATGCAAGCCAACACAGTACAAAATAAATGACAGACGAGTAAAAAATGTGATTCAGCTTCATTTTTATTTTTTGGCAAAAATATTTCATAGGTGGTATGTACTGTGTACTTCTTATCACATCAGATAGCAACATGATGCACATGTCTGTTAATTCACAAGGAAGGTTGGGCAATCCTACTTCTGTAGTGATACTGCCTCAGAAACCCAAGGAGGGGTCGCTATGAGTCGGGTTTGACTCAACGGCACGTAACAACAAAACAACAACAACAAATGCTAAGATTGATCCGTGGCTTCAGGTGTTGTCAGCTTGATCTGTTCATTCAAAGTTTCCATCAACCTCTAATGTTTTTAGCAGCTATTTAAGAGCATTGCATAGATCTCTATTTTTTTCATTAAGATTTACAAAATAGTAACTTTATAATTCTGTCATTCCTTCCACATTTATTAACTGTGATTCTTTTAGAAGAATTTTTCCTCTATTTTAATGTAAGGAGGGGAAAGCATGAGTTCATACTAATATTTCCAATTTAAATTGAAATTACAGGATTTTTACTTTACTGTGGATTTTATACCTCTGTTCTCTTATGCTAAATTACCCTAATTCCTTGCCTTATTGCATATTGTACATATAATTTTTTCAAAATAACTGCATTAGTTTTCTATTGCTATGCAACAAATTACCAAAAACTTAGTACCTTAAAACAGCATACATATTTATTAACACACAGTTTTTATGGGTCAGAAATCCAGGCATATCTTAGCTAGATTCTTTGCCCAGGCTCTCCAGGCTGCAATCATGATGGTGGGCTCCAGTTCTCATCTACAGGTTCAACTGGAGAAGACTCTGCTTCCAAGATCATTCATGTTGTTGGCAGAATTCATCTCCTTGTGGTTGTAGGACTGAGGTCCCTGTTCTCTTGTTAGCTGCCAGCTGGGAGCTTGTAGAAGCCACAGCAGTTCCTTGCCATGTGATTCTTTCCACAGCTTGTTTAAAGCCAGCAAAGGGAGTCTCTCTTCAGGAAACAGCCAAGTCTCTCTTTTAAAGACTTCCAACTGATTAAACCAGGCCCACTCAGGATAATCATCTGGATGATTTGCCATATAATGTAGCATTACCATGGGAGTGGTAGCCTGTCACCTTTGTCATATTCTTTTGGTCAGAAATAAGTCACAGAATTCGTACTCAAGGGGAGGGAAATATACAAGGGCATTTCTCACTGTGGAACACATTAGGGTATGTTTGCCACAATATCATTGCTGATTTTATTATTATATATAGTATGAATAAAAACAATTTAAGATTTCTTTATGGTTCTTTTTATACAAGTGAACAATAAAAATTCTGTGTTTAAAGTCATTGAAACAATTCTTTTCTCTGTGTAGAATGCCAAAAACTTAATATATAGTTAGGTTTATTTCTTTCAGTATTTAGGGATTGCTCTTTTTTTGTTCCTTTTTCTCTGATTTTGTTTATATAAAATATTTACATGCCTGAAAAGTGCATGGGGGTGTCATCTTCTGACCTCCTCTAACTTCACAAGGGGGAGAGAAAATCACCATTACCAGCATCTGCCCAAGGCTGGTTCATATGAGGTCAGACATGCTGTCACCCTCCAACCTTTTTACCAATTCTGACACCAACTGCTCTTCCCATGGCATTCTCTACTTCTCTGCTGGGCTTGATAATGTTTACTTCTTAATTGTCTTATTGCATTGCAAAATCATTGGGAATTGGGGCTTATATT
The DNA here is from genome assembly GCF_000298275.1 of Orycteropus afer afer. Classification (NCBI taxonomy): domain Eukaryota; kingdom Metazoa; phylum Chordata; class Mammalia; order Tubulidentata; family Orycteropodidae; genus Orycteropus; species Orycteropus afer. Next base: position 154,018 of record NW_006922792.1, read on the forward strand.
TTAGCAATAAGAATTGTACCTGGCACCTAATAGAAAATTCATACTTGTTGAATAATGTTAATAATACTCAAGGTCCATGCTTTGTCCCTATAGGTTGATCCAAAAGACTACATGTTTAGTGGACTGAAGGATGAAACCATAGGTCGCTTACCTGGGAAAGTGGCAGGACAACAGTTTGTCATTCAAGACTGTGAGAACTGTAACATCTACATTTTTGATTACTCTGCTACAATTACTATTGATGACTGTACTAACTGCATATTTTTTCTGGGACCTGTGAAAGGCAGTGTGTTTTTCCGCAACTGCAGAGATTGCAAGTGCACAGTAGCCAGCCAACAGTTTCGTGTGCGGGATTGTAGAAAACTGGATGTCTTTTTGTGCTGTGCCACTCAACCCATCATTGAATCTTCCATAAGTATCAAGTTTGGCTGCTTTCAGTGGTACTACCCTGAATTAGCGTTCCAGTTTAAAGATGCAGGGCTAAGTATCTTCAATAATACATGGAGTAACATTCATGACTTTACACCGGTGTCGGGAGAATTCAACTGGAGCCTTCTTCCAGAAGATGCTGTGGTTCAGGACTATATTCCTCTACCTACTACTGAAGAGCTCAAAGCTGTTCGAATTTCCACAGAAGCCAACAGAAGTATCATTCCAATATCCCGGGGTCAGAGACAGAAGAGCAGTGATGAATCATGCTTAGTGGTATTATTTGCTGGTGATTATACTATTGCAAATGCCAGGAAACTAATTGATGAGGTAAGGAGAAGAGAAACATACATAAACCTAGATAGACACATACCCTTTTCCAGGGAACTTCCATTCTTGGTAGCATAGTTCCTAAGGCATTTGACTGCTAACCAGAAGGCTGGTGGTTCAAACCCACCAGCCACTCCTTGGAAGAAAGGTTGGGTAATCTACTGCTGTAATGATACCACTTCGGAAACCCAAGGAGGGGTCACTGTGAGTCAGATATGACTAGATGGCAGTGCATTTGGTTTGGTTTATTGAGAAACATAGGTAATCTTTAAGATATAGTTATCCCGTCCCCCCACCCAACACACACACACACACA
>NW_006922792.1:155202-156071 GCF_000298275.1 Orycteropus afer afer
CCTCAGAAGGAAGATGGGCAATCTACTTCCGTAGTGATACTGCCTCAGAAACCCAAGGAGGGGTAGCTATGAGTCAGGTCCAACTCGAGGGCACATAACAACAACAACAACAATATATGTTACCATATTTTATTGATTATAGGATTTATGTTTGGTTTCCATGTTTTAAACTCTCAGAAATGCATCTTGCAATTGATGGCAACTTAGATTTGATGAAATATATGCTAGAGAGGGAGACACATAGATTTAATTCTCTGCCCTCAAAGAACTTCCATTCTTTATAATAAATAATTTCCAGGGAATCTCAAAACTAGTAGTATGTAGTAAAACATGAACATTTGTAATTATGTAATGGGGTAATTTCTTTATAGTTTTAATTGGTTAGGAGGTGGGAAAGACATTTAAGAATACAAATTTTGGGCTCTGTTGTGACTATGAATGCAACCTCCACATTACTTTCCTTATTTTCCTTTGCTCTATTGTCATGAAAGGGAGATTGGTGAAGAAGAGTGAGGTGAGAGCTGTGATGTCAAAGGTTGTAGGCTCATGAGCAGGGGCTTTCAGTGAGCTCTTTAGTAAATAAGTGTTTTTTGGGTAGCAGCTTCCCCTTAAAAACGAATTGAGGACATAGGTAAACCAAAACCAACTGTTGCTGTCAGGTCAATTCTGACTCATAGCCACCATCTTTATGGGAGCATACTATCACATCTTTCTCCTGTGGAGCAGCTGGTGGATCTGAACTGCTGACTCATCACAAGCAGTCAAGCTGCTTAACCACTGCACCACCAAGGCAACAGAAAGGTTACCAAAAAAAAAAAAACCCACTGCCATCAAGTTGATTCCAACTCATAGCAACCCTCATTGGGTTT
>NW_006922792.1:156216-158937 GCF_000298275.1 Orycteropus afer afer
ACAGAAAAGCTAGGGGCTCTGAAAACAGTTCTTGTGTTGGTAAGTGCTTCAATAGGGAGACAACGGTAGGATCTATTGGTTATTCATCAGTCAGTTGTTTTTTCAGTAGGAGTCTGTTTGAATTTAAAAATCAAACCTACCAGCCACTCGGTTGGAGTAAGATGTGGCAGTTCATTTCCATAAAGATTTACAGCCTTAGAGACTATATAGCAGTTCTGGTCTGTCCTGTGGGGTCACTACGAGTCAGAATCTATTCAAGGGTGGTAGGTTTGGGTTTTAAAATGAACATTATTATATGAGCTTTTCCCATTTTATTACAATCTTTGTAAACATAACATTTATTTAAATGTGGTATTTCATTGTATGAATGTACCATAATTTACTTAACCATTCTTCTCTCATTGGACATTTGAAATATCACCAAACTAAAGCTGCTATCTGGTTCATTTCAGTCAAATTTTTAAAAATTATGTTTTAAATTTTGAAGTTATCTTACTTTCTTAACAAGGTGCTCTAGTGGTACAGTGGTTAAAGCATTCCACTGCTAACCCAAAGGTCAGCAGTTTGAACCCACCACCTGCTCTGTGGGAGAAAGATGAGGCAGTCTGCTTCTGTAAAGATTTACAGCTTTGGAGACTCTGTGGGGGCAGTTTTACTCTGTCCTTTAGGGTCACTATGAGTTGGAATCAACTTGATTTTAGTGGTTTTTTTGGGGGTTTAGTTTCTTAGTGCAGAAATACCTCAAGCATGTGTTGAATAATCAGAAATTTATTTTCTTATAGTTTTGGAGGCTATAAGTCTGAAATCAGGGTATCAGCTCTAGGGGAAGGCTGTCTTTGTAGGCTTTAGGGGAAAATCCTTACCTCAGCTTCTCTAGCCCACCATCCTTGAGGTTCCTGGGCTTGTAGACTAGTCTTCCTTCAAACAGTATTGGTCTTCTCCCTGTGTCTACTTTCTTCTGAACCTAATCTGCTCTTCTGTATTTCAAGTAATTGGCTTAAAACACACCCTACACTGATATGACCTCTTTAATATAACAAAGAAAACTCTATTACCAAATGTGTTAGCACCCACAGATATAAAACCAAAAGACCAAACTCCTGGCTGTGAGCAGGTTCTGTCTCATAGCAATCCCATGATGGGACAGAGTAGAACTGCCCCATAGGGTTTCTAAGGCTGTAACTCTTTATGAATGGAGGCTGCCACATCTTTCTCCCATGGAGCAGCTGGTGGGTTCAAACTGTGGACCTTTTGGTTAGCAGCCAAGCACTTAACCACTGCACCACTAGGGCTCCTTCCCATAGATATGTTGTTGTTGTTATGTGCCGTCGAGTCAGACCCGACTCATAGCGACCCCTCCTTGGGTTTCCGAGGCAGTATCATTACGGAAGTAGATTGCCCCATCTTCCTTCCGAGGAGTGGCTGGTGGGTTTGAACTGCCAGCCTTTTGGTTAGCAGGCAAGTGCCTTATGCACTATGCTATCAGAGCTCCCTCCCATAGATATAGGGGTTAGGATTTACAACATATTCTGGGAGATACAATTCATTCCATAACAGAGGGATAATTCAGGTTTGTTTGATTATTAATATTAACACTAGGTATTATAATATTAATTCCTAACCAGAACTACCCAGTTGGAAGAAAGAACCTCAGGTACATGAGAATTTATTACAGTAAACATTCTTAATTAGATTCATAACAAAGAAAAATCAGTATAGTGTATTGAATTTTATACAGAAAACTAATAGGAAAATATTGTTTTAATCTCAGAAGTTCATTTTTAAATCTAAAGGAGATTTTATTTTCTACAGATGGTTGGTAAAGGCTTTTTCCTTGTTCAGACAAAGGAAGTGTCAATGAAGGCTGAGGATGCTCAAAGAGTTTTCCGGGAAAAAGCAGCTGACTTCCTTCCTCTTTTAAACAAAAGTGAGTAAGATACCTTCTGAGTGATTGGTATACTTCTGTGACATGCTGATTTGATTTACTTCTGCTTTTAGAATTTTTCCTGCCTGTCCTTCTCTGTCTCATTTGTTTTACAGTTTTTCCTATTCCTGTTGAGAAACATCAAATTTTCACATCATTCAAGAACGCTTATATTACCAACTAGAAATTAGCCAATAGTTTTTTTTTTCCTGTTCTACTTTCTTAATACTTGAAAGTCACATTTTGCTGTGTATTTTTTTTACATTATCATTTTATTGTTGTGTTTTTGTATTGGCATGAGTGAACACCATTTCATACCCTGTCCAGAGTTACGAAGCACTGTTTTTTTGCCTTTGGTGTACTTTGACCACACTGGCAAAAAAAATAAGAACTATAAATAAAGTGATATGCTATTTTCTCTATGTAATATGATTCGTTAACTTCCCATGAATAATTGGTATTGCTTTTCCCAGTGAACAAGTGGCACCAGTAAATTTCAGATACTGGAAATATGTCTGCAGAGGAACTGGACTTCATGCCCCATCCTGAAGGGTTGCTGTCTCCCTATGTATTTGAAGGTGTACTGATTCTAGAGGACAAAGTACTATTTATCTGTCAGAGCAGATCCCTTGTTTGCTCAAGATTTATCAGGCCCTTCTTGATTGGTCTCAGCAAATATTTACAGTAATATGCTATAATGATTGACTATATCCCAGAGAGAGGGCATATTTGTATTTACATGTTCTTTATATGCAAATAAACTATGTTGTTGTTGTTGTTGTTATGTGCCGTGGAGT
>NW_006922792.1:159037-162767 GCF_000298275.1 Orycteropus afer afer
CCTTCCGAGGAGTGGCTGGTGGGTTTGAACCGCCAGCCTTCTGGTTAGCAGTCAAGTGCCTTAGGCACTATGCTACCAGAGCTCCTAAATACACTATAATAAACTACAAAAATGGTTATGAAAGTATAGGAGGAATGTTAGGATAATTTTGATAACTTAGGTTGGGTGTGATTAAGCTGCTAAGTAGTAATACACTATTTCATATACTTCTGTGGTTACAATAGTACTATCAAGGAACTTTTGTTGTTATTATAATAATATCTAGGACTCACTCCAACCCAGTACATGAATGACCTGGCCCTTTTTAAGCAACCATTTTGATATTGGAACATGCTAATGAAATCTTGAAAATGCACCTTTAAACTCTCAGCAACTTTTAGAAACTGAATCAAGTAATGATGTATATCCTCTAGTGAGACATAAGAATGAAGTGTGCATACAAGGAGAACTAAATTATTTATGTATTATGTATTGTATGATGTTACTTAATTCTCTAAGTGGGTGTCTTAGGCTGGGTTCTTTAGAAAAGCAAAACTAGTAGAGCTTGTGTTTGTATGTATGTATGTAAGATAGATAAAAAACCCAACCAAACTCACTGTCGTCAAGTCGGATCCGACTCATTGTGAGCCCTCCTTGGGTTTCTGAGGCAGTATCACTATAGAAGTAGATTGCCCAACATTCCTTCCAAGGAAACCCACCATCCTTCTGATTAGCAGTCAAATGCCTTAGGCTCTATGCCACCAGAGTTCCTTGTAAGATAGATAGATATATGTATGTCTCAAGGAATTGACTCATGTTGTTGTGGAGAGTGGCAAGTTCCAAGTCTTGGAATGGACATCAGGCTGGAGGCTTCTCCTGACTGATGTAGTTGCAGGGACTGATGAACCCAAGATTGGCAGGTCTAACAGAAGGCTGCCAGCTTTCAGCTACAGAGGCTAACAAATCCCAAGGTCAGCAGGCAGTATGGCAGGCTGCTGACTCAAGTCCCAAGTACCAGAGATCAGATGACAAGAGCCAGATGCAGGATCCAGAGTGAGCAGAAAGCTAGAGAACTTTGTCAGAACGTCCATATATATTTGATGCAGGCCAGACCTCCAAGGAGACTCCCTTGGCTACTCATAGCACATCTCATCATGAATGTACATAATTCAATAATTATGTACATGATTACAAAATTGCTAACTACATCATAACTGCCAAACCAGAGAACCATGGCACACAACCTTAACCATCACAGTGGAAGTCTTTGGGGGGTGCAAATGGTTAATGGGCCTGGCTGCTAACTGAAAGTTTAGAGGTTCAAGTCTATCCAGAGGTGCATCAGAAGAAAGGCCTGGTGATCTACTTCCAAAAAATTAGTCATTGAAAACTCTATGGAGCACAGTTCTACTCTGATACATGAGGTTGGCATGGGTTATAATGGAATCCATAGCAACTGGTTAAACTGGTGACATTAGTGAAGTGGTGTCACAGAATTGTTCCAACCCAAATATGATATCTGTGTTTAGGTAACAGAACATTCCACATGGAAGGAAAAGTAAAATATTCTGTTTGCTGCAAAAAGTAGAACTAAAACCGATTGGCAGAAGTTACAAGGATTTCAGCAAATAAACATGATGTAAATCTTAAAACCAGAGATACCCAGAGGAAATATGCAAAGACTAATGAGATCAGGTCCAAAGGTCACAGGGACCAGTTTGATGGAGTTTGTACTGTGCAAATTTGGGACAATTTGAGTATCAAAAAGCAAAATGAAAGTAATAGATGTAACAACAACAAAACTCCATGCATCCATAGTAATGATAAACTAAAAAGGGGAGAAAGGGAATAAAGGAAAGCTCTTCTGCTCTTTAGGAGCTCTGGGAGCATAGTGCCTAAGGCACTTGACTGCTAACCAGAAGGCTGGTGGTTCAAACCCACCAGCCACTCCTCGGAAGGAAGGTTGGGCAATCCTACTTCCTTAGTGACACTGCCTCGGAAACCCAAGGAGGGGTCGCTATGAGTCAGGGCCGACTCGACAGTGTATAACAACAACAACAACTTCTGCTCTTTAGAAAAAACTGTAACATTTTCATAAAAGATTCTATAGAAGACTCCTGAGCAAAAGAAGGAAAATGCAGAACAGAATCTCAAATTCTCATTGACTTCAGACTTCCTGGAGCCATGAAGATTGGATTAACCTCTGAAACTATTGTCCTCAGATAATCTTTAAACCTTAAATCAAAAATATCCCATGAAGTCTTATTAAAACTAGTTAGCTTAACTAGTAAAAAATGTCTGCCTTTAGCATTACACTCTTTTAAGACTGTCTATATGAGATCAAACTGATAATAACAACTTGGAAGATTAGATTGGAACCTTAGGGGGCAGAAAATTTATGTTAATAGGGGAAGAGCAACTCAAAAAAGGAGGGTGAGAATGGTTGCACAACTTGAAGAATGTAATCATTGTCACTGAATGGTACATGTGGAAATTATTGAATTGGTATATTTTTTGCTGTGTATATTCCCAACAACAGCAAAATAACATTAAAAAAAAATTCTGCAAGAAAATCTAGGACTTTGATGTCACTGAAAACAAACAAAGCTGGGGGGATTGTTCTAGATTAAAAGAGACTAAAGAGATATAATAACTAAATGGAACAAGTGACCCATGCATGATTAGATCTTACATTTGGGTGAGGTGAGCTCTAAAGCTGTAAAAGACATTTTGGGGACAACAAGGGAAGTTTGAATTATTGTTAATATCCTTAGAGATGGTAATGGTTTTGTGGCTATGAGGAGCCCTGGTGGTTAAAGTGCTTGGCTGTTAACCAAAAGATCGGTGGTTCGAACCCACCAATCTTTGCTCCTTGGGAGAAAGATGTGGCTGTCTGCTTCTGTAAAGATTTACAATCTTGGAAACCCTGTGGGGCATTGCTGCTCTGTCCTACAGGCTTGCTATGAGGTGAAATCAACTGGACAGCAGTCTGTTTTTGTTTTTTTTCCGTCTGTTTGTGGTTGTCGAAGAAGATGCATGCTGAAGTGTCATGATGTCTGCTGCTTTCAAATGGTTCAGCAAAACAAAAAGTGTGTGTAGTATGTGTGTGTGTACACACATGAACAGAAGGTATATATAGTGTGATAAAGCAAATGTGGCCAAATATTAGCATTTGATGGATGTAAGTGAAGGGTAAATGGTGTTTATAATATTCTTTCAGTTTTTCTATAAAGTTTGAAATTTTTCAAAATAAAAAGTTGGGAGGAAAATTTAAAGCTGCTCAATAGTGCATTGATTCATGTGGAATAGCATGCAGGTTGTCAATAGTGAGATTTTAGCAGGAATTTGAATGAACTGGGTCCTTAGGCTAAAGTGGCCATCTGTCATTCTAAGCCAATGCACTGCCGTGGAGTTGGATCTGACTCATAGTGACCCCTCCCTGGGTTTCCGAGGCGGTATTACTGCAGAAGTAGATTGTCCAGCCTTCCTTCCAAGGAGTGGCTGGTGGGTCTGAATTGCCAGCCTTCTGGTTAGCAGTCACATGCCTTAGGCACTATGCCACCAGAGCTCCCATTCTAAGCCAGGGTTTCTTCTATTTTAGGCCAGATAATTCTTTGTTGTGGTGGCTGTCCTGTGCATTATAGCAGTCCCTAGCTTCTAAGGTTGGGCAATCCTACTTCCGTAGTGATACTGCCTCGGAAACCCAAGGAGGGGTCGCTATGAGTCGGGGCCGACTTGACGGCACATAACA
>NW_006922792.1:163267-163907 GCF_000298275.1 Orycteropus afer afer
GTAATCTAATAGGTGTGTAATGATACCTCATTGTGTGTGTGTGTGTGTGTGTGTGTTTTAAATAACATTTTATTGTGTTTTTGGTGAAAGTTTACACAGCATATTGGATTCCTGTTTGACAATTTTTATACAAATTGTTCAGTGACATTAGTTACATTTTTCACAACCTACCAGCATTCTCTTCTACTATATTCTGGTTGTTGCATTTCCACTTCTCTGGTTTTCTTGACCCCTTATCTTCTCATCTTTGCTTTACATTAATTTTTGACCTTTTGGTTTCATGTAGATGTTTTCTTAATGGAGCACTGCACTCACAGGTATAGCCTTTGTTTTGTGTGCCAATCTGTTATTTCACTAAAAGGTAACCTCAGGATAGTTTCAGTTCAGAGATTAAAGGGTATTGAGGGAGTCTTCTAGGCTCTGGGAGTCTTCTAGTCACAACTGGTACAGTAGGTTGGACTTTCTTTTTTTCAATTTTTATTGTGATTTGGATGAAAGTTTACAGAGTAAATTCACTTTCCATACAGCAGTTCACATATACTTTGTCTCATGACATTGACTATAATCTCCTACAGTGCAACAGCTCCCCTCCCATTTCCTCCCCATAGTTACCTCTTCCCTGTGCCCTTCCCTCCCATGC
>NW_006922792.1:164007-164990 GCF_000298275.1 Orycteropus afer afer
CTTCCCTCCCATGCACTCCTGCCCCCTGAGCTGTCTCCCTGTGCATACACAGCCCTTCTATTCTCCCATGATTGATCTCTCCAAGGAATGTACCTGCTTAATGTAAATGTTCAGCTCATATGCCTGTCTTTTGTTTGGCTGGAAGCCAGGGGAGTGGCTTCAATTCCAGACCTGAAGGGCAGTTAGGGGCCATAGTCTCAGGGATTCCACCAGGATCTATCAGACCAGCAAACCTGACCCCCCTTCTTTTATGATTTTGAGTTTTGTTTCACATTGTTCTCCTACTGTATCCAGGATCTCCTACATAGATCCCCCTCCAAGTGGTTGACCATGGTAGCCGGGCACCATCTAGTTCTTCTGGTCTCATAGTCATGTAGGCTGAGGATCGCATGGTGTACCAGTCCCTTGGACTAATTGTCTCCATGCATCTTTGGTATTCTTCATTCTTCTTTCCTCTGGACGAGTAGAGACCCATCATTCTATCTACATGGTCACTTGCAAGCTTTTAAGATCCCAGTTGCTACTCACCAAAGTAGGATGTTGAACAATGTTTTTGTGTACTATGTTATGCCAATTTAGCTTGATGTCCCCTGTGACTATGGTCCAGAGCCCACAGGTCCAACTATTCACTCCCTCTGGGTAGCTGGTTGTGGCCAAGAAGTGACTACAATCTTGTTCCTTGTCAGTTCTACTATATACCTGGGAATTCTTACAGAACATACAAATACACTTGTAGAAACACTGTCTGCCAACTCTATTCATGGTCATGGGCACACTGACCCTTGCATAGACATACCTAATAGTTCAGCCTGTCCACCCATCTGTCCACCACATATCCATGTTGGCCTTCACAATGCAGTACTGTATGTGCAAAAGGGTTCATCTTTGTTGTCTCTACCTCCTGTGCACTCTCTCTGTCTTCCTGTTCCTCAGTGCCACTGTGTTGATTACTCACATTTGGTACATTGCTCTTCTCTTCACCC
>NW_006922792.1:165108-165889 GCF_000298275.1 Orycteropus afer afer
ATGTAATAGCTCTCTTCCCACTTCCTCCCCATAGTTACCTCTTCCCTGTGTCCTTCCCTCCCATGCACTTCTACCCCCCACAAGCTGTCTCCTTGTGAAAACACTGCCCTTCTGTTCTCCTACGATTGATTGCTCCAAGGAGTGTATCTACCTGATGTAAATATTCACCCCATATGCCTGTCTATTGTTTGGTTGGAAGCCACAGGAGTGAGTTCAATTCTAGACTTACAGGATGTCTAGGGGGTATAGTCTCAGGGGTCTCACCAGGCTCTATCAGACCAGAAAACATGGTCTTTTTTTATGATTTGGAGTTTTGTTCCACATCTTTTTTCCACTCTATCCAGGATGTCCTGCAGCAGAGTAGTTGACAGTGGTAGTCAGGCACCATCTAGTATTGTTCTCATGGGCATATAGGCTGAGGGTTGCATGGTCTACCAGGTCCCTTGAACTAATTGTTTCCATGTGTCTCTGGTTTTTCTTCATTCTTCTTTGCTCTGGATGAGGAGAGACCCATCATTGCATCTAGATGGCCACTTGCAAGCTTTTAAGACCCCAGTGGCTACTCACCAAAGTAGGATGTAGGGCAATGTTTTTGTGTAGTACTCACTGCTGTCGAGTCGGATCTAACTCATAGCGACCGCTCCTTGGGTTTCTGAGACGATATCACTGTGGAAGTAGATTTCCCAATCTTCCTTCTGAGGAGTGGCTGGTGGGTTTGAACTGCCAGCTTTCTGGTTAGCAGTCAAATGCCTTAGGTGCCACACCACAGAGCTCCTTTTTG
>NW_006922792.1:165989-169417 GCF_000298275.1 Orycteropus afer afer
TTGAACTGCCAGCTTTCTGGTTAGCAGTCAAATGCCTTAGGTGCCACACCACAGAGCTCCTTTTTGTGTAGTATATAATGCCAATTGAGCTTGATGTCCCCTGTGACCATGGTCCCAAGCACACAGGTACAAGTACTCGCTCCCTTCAGGTAGCTGGCTATGGCCAAGAAGTCACAACACCTTGTCCTTTGTCAGCTCTACTGTATACCTGGACATTCTTACAGCACATTCAAATATGCTTGTAGAAACATTGTCTGCCAACCCCTATACATGGTCATGAGCAAACTACCTTCTGTCTAAACATAACTGATCATTCAGCCTATCCACGCATGTATTCACCCATAGATCAATGCTTGCCATTACTGACTATACTGTATATGCAGAAGAGTTCATCTTTGTTGTCTGCACCTTCCATGTACCTCTCTATGTCTTCCTCTTCTTCAGTGCCACTGTGTTGATCACTCACATTTGGTACCTTGCCCTTTTTAAGAATCTGAGTGCTGTTCACATTTTTACTCCAGTTCTATCATGGGAGCTCTGGTGGTGTAGTGTCTAAGGCATGTGACTGCTAACCAGAAGGCTGGTGGTTCAAACCCACCAGCCAATCCCCAGAAGGAAGGTTGGACAATCTACTTCCATAGTGATACTGCCTCGAAAACCCAAGGAGGGGTCACTTTGAGTCATATCCGACTCAATGGCAGTGAGTTTGTTTGTTTGTTTGTTTTTGCTTATCATGGGTGTATTGTGGCCCTGATCAGAACAGTCAGTAATGGTAGCCAAGAACCATCTAGTTCTTCTGTCCTCAAGGTAGATAAGGCCATGGCTTGTGTAGACTATTATCCCTGTAGATTAGTTTCTTCTCTGAGCTTTGGTTTACTGCTTTCTCTTTTGCTCCTGATGCAAAGAGACCAATAGTTGTACCTTACATGTTTGCTCATTAGCTTTTAACACTCCAGATGATACTTACTTCACTAGGGTGTAAAACATGAACTTTGTGAACTATATGATGCAAATTGACTGAGTTGTCCCATGTGACTAAGGCCCTAAACCTTCAAATCAAGAAAACCAATCTCCCAAGGTATTTTTTTGTTTCTGAGAAGTATCTGCAACTGGGTCCTCTATGAATATATATGTGTACACACACATATATGTACTACACATATACATGGTAGATAATTCTGCCTGTGTACACATATGTACATAGTTGTGCCTATGCCTATATACTCACTAATCATCATAACATGTAAGTATATACTCATTAGTTTGGTTATTGTTAGTGTTCTTGCCAAATTATGTCACATTCTTTAGCACATACATCCTTTTCTCTTGTGTGCTTCTTAGTGGCACCATTTATTTGGTTGGACTGTGCTCATTACACCCACATTTGGTATTACTCTTCCCATAACCAAAAATAATTAGTATCTATGATTTAAAGAGTGATTTCCCCTACCCCACCTATCCCTGGTAACCAATAAAAATTCATCTGTATGGATGTGTGTATAAACCCAAATCAAACTCACTGCCATTGAGTTGGTTCCAACTCATAGCAAAATCCCTATTGAGCTTCCAAGGCTGTAAATCTTTATGGAAGCAGACTGCCTCATCTTTCTTCCGTGGAACAACTGGTAGGTTTGAACCACCAACCTTTTTTTTGGTTAGCAGCCAAATGCATTAATCCCTACACCACTGCAGCTCCAGCTATTGGTAAGGGTTTCAATCTCCCCACATCCTTGCCAACATTAGTTGTTATCTATTATTTTTCTTTTATCAATGCTATTTTATCTGTAGTGAGATGGTATCTCGTTATGGTTTATTATCCTTATTATTATTACTATTTATTCATTTATTTTTCCTTCTCCTTCACCCAAGTTAATTTGTGTTTTTCCTCTAGTTAGTGGTTTATCCCCCCTTCCCGACCCACCCCTGGTAACCATCAAAGACCTTCTTTTTTTGTGAAAACCTTTTCTTGACATTTTACGATAGTGGTCACATATAATATTTTTCCTTTTGTTACCATTTTCACTTAGCATAATATCCTCTAAGTTCATCTATGTTATGAGATGTTTCGCAGATTCATCATTATTTTTAACGTTGTGTAGTATTCCATTGTGTGTAGGTACCATAGTTTATTGATCCATTCCTCCATTAATGGGCAGGTTGCCTCCATCTTTTTGCCATTATAAATAGTGCTGTGATGAACATAGGTGTGCATATATCTGTTCATATCACAACTTTTATTTTTCTAGGATATATACCTACTAGTGGGATTGCTGGATCATATAGTATTTCTATTTTCAACTTCTTAAGGAAGTGCTATACTGTTTTCCACAGTGGTTACACCATTTTGTAGTCCCACTAGAAGTGTATGGGGAGCTCTAGTGGCATAGTGCCTAAGGCATTTGACTGCTAACCAGAAAGCTGGTGGTTCAAATCCACCAGCCACTCCTCAGAAGGAAGGTTGGGCAATCTACTTCCATAGTGATACCGCCTTGGAAACCCAAGGACGGGTCACTATGAGTCGGATCCAACTCAATAGCAGTGAGATTGGTTTTGGTTTAGCAGTGTATGAGGGTCCCAGTCTCTCTACATCGTGCCAACACTTTTTTTTTTTTTTCAAACTTAGCTATTAGTGCTGGGATGAGATGATAACCTCATTATTCTTTTGATATGCATGTCTCTAATGGCTAATGATCATGAGCATTTCTTCATGTATTTGTTAGCTGCTTGAATGTCTTCATTGGTGAAGTGTCTGTGTCCTCTGCCCATTTTTAATTGTGTTATTTTTGTTGTTGTTGTTAAGTTGTTGAAGTTGTCCATAAATTTTAGAGATTACTTTCTTGTCCGATATGTCATTGCCAAAAAATTTTCCCAATATGTGGATTCTCTTTTTACTCTTTTGGTTAAATCTTCTGATGTACACAAGTGTCTGATTTTTAGGAGGTCCCAGTCATCGAGTTTGTCTTCTGGTGTTTGCGCATTTTTAGTTATGTTCAATAGTGTATTTATTCCCAGTTAGGGCCCCCTAAGTTTCTCCCTATTTTTTTTTTTTGATGGTCTTTTATAGTTTTAGGTTTTACATCCAGCTTCTGTTCAGTTTTGTATATGGTGTGTGATATGGGTCCTGTTTCATTTTTCTGCAAATGGATATCCAATTTTGCCAGCACCATTTATTAAAGAGACTATATCTTACCCATTTAATGAGTTTTGGATCTTTGTAAAAAATCAGCTGTCCAGAGATCCTCATAAGATGGTGAAATAGGCAGACAAACTACACAGACCCTGTTCAACAGAGAAAAGGAGAACCAGATACAGAAGATAATCCTCCAGCCCTAAGCTTTGAAAGGAAGGATGAAGAAGTGGACTAAACTCCAATAGTAGAAGAACCTGCATGAAAACACCAAAAAAGGAGACATACAGAGCTGTGGTCT
>NW_006922792.1:171582-172672 GCF_000298275.1 Orycteropus afer afer
GTAACCAACAAAGAAAATGTCCTCCAATATATAAACCTTTCCTTAACTTTTACAATAACGGACTAATACAATATTTGTCCTTTTGTTATTATTAATTTTTGTCCTTTTAATTATTATCCTTTATTCTTCCCTTCCCAGGTTCTACTTTTCAGCTGCTTCTCTCTTCCCTGTTCCTGTTTCCTATTTTCTTCTTTCTCGTGGTTAACTCCATTCCTTCTTCATCTTTTTGCATTTTTCCCATTTTCTTCTTCATTATTCTCCTACTCTACTTGTTTTGTCTCGGGCTCGCTCCCCAGATATTGCGGGTTTTTTTTTTTTTTTTTTTTTGTGATGGTTCCTGTGTGTTTATGCAGTGTGTTTTTTGTCTGCTTGCTTTTACTTTTTTTGATGTTTTTTCAGTCATTATTCTTGTCTAATTTAGTGGGAGACAGCAACTGTGCCCATATGACACAACCCAACCTGCATCTCCTTCAGCTCCACTTACTGAGAGCCACCACTTCCTTCTCCACCAACTGGCCAGTGAAAATTACCACCAAGAAGGGCACAAGTCACCTTTAACTACTCTTCACAATTAACAGAGATCTAAATACAATGTCACAATGTTTTGGAGACAACAGACCATCACAGTCCACACAAACAAGCAAGATAAAGCAGTAGAAACAAGGGAGTAGGATACAGACCCAGAACACATCCCTGATGAAGAAGCAGCATTGGAACTCCCCGATAAGGAATTAAATGAATTATATTTAAGTATCTTCAAAGGATTGAGAGACAGATCCAGGACATCACTGACAAAATTAAGGAAAATACAGACAAAACCCTAGAAAATTTTCAGAAGAAAATACAAGAACAAAATGACAAAATAAATGAAAAATTAGAAATAATACAAAGTCTACAGATAGAAATCTAGAATATTAATACTAAATTGTCAGAAATAGATAACACATGGAAAGGGCAAACAAGTAGAATTGAATCAGTGGAAGACAGAATTAATAAGATTGAAGACAAATACCTGAATACTTCTTTGGAAAGGGCTCAATCAGAGACAAGATCAAAACAAAATGAAGAAAGCCTAAGATTCATGTGGGAT
>NW_006922792.1:189544-191207 GCF_000298275.1 Orycteropus afer afer
ATCCATTCCTCAGTTGATGGACACCTAGGTTGTTTCCATTTTTTGGCTATTGTCAATAGTGCTGTGATGAACATGGGTGTGCATATGTCTGCCCTTGTCATGGCTCTCACTTCTTTAGGGTATATACCTAGTAATGGAATGGCTGGGTCAAGTGGTATTTCTAATTTCACCTTTTTAAGAAATCGCCATACTGCTTTCCACAGTGGTTGTACCTTTTTACAGTCCCACCAACAGTATATGAGAGTCCTAATCTATCCACATCCTCACCAGCATTTGTTATTATCTGTCTTGTATTTGGTACAATCTCGTTTGATTCAAGGAATTTTTTTTATTTCATTTTTTATTTCTTCTCTTAACTCAATTTTTCTTTAGGAGTGTATTGTTCATTTTCCAGGTGTTTGCTCTTTTTCTATTGATCTTGTATTGTTGATTTCTACTTTGATAGCATTGTGATCTGAGAAGATGATTTGCAGTACTTCAATTTTAAAAAATGTATTAAGGCTTGCTTTGTGGCCTAAAATATGGTCCATCCTGGAGAATGTTCCATGTGCACTGGAAAAGAATGCATATTGTGCTATTGTTGGGTGAAGCACTCTATAGAAGTCTATAAGGTCAAGTTGGTGGATTGTATTGTTTAGCTCTTCTGCGTCTTTGTTGCATTTCTTTCCAGTTGTTCTATTTTTCATTGAAAGGGGTGTATTACAGTCCCCTATTATGATTGTGGAGTCATCTATTTGCCTTTTCAACTCTTTTAAAGTCTGATTTACGTACTTTGGGGCTCTTTCATTGGGTCCATAGATATTTATTATGGATATATCTTATTGTTCAGGTGATCCTTTAATCATTATATAATGTCCTTCCTTGTCTCTTATGTTGGTTTTTGTCTTTCTTCTTTGGTTGCCATTTGCTTGATATATCTTTTTCCAACCTTTGCTTTTTAGTCTATATTTGTCTTTGCCTCTAAGGTAAACCCATATTTATGGTCTTGTTTTCTGATCCAGCCTGCAACTCTCTGCCTCTTCAGTGGTACATTAAATTCATTTACATTCAGTGTAATTATTGACAAGTATGTATTGGTTGCTCTCATTTTGTTATGTATATTCTTTCATGGTGTTCCTGGTTACTTTGTTCCATGTAATTTTCTGTGCCGAGCTCATTATGTTTATGAATCATGTTATCATTTCCTTTGTTGCTGTTATTTTACTATTTGCTAAATATTTGTGTTTGTCCTCTTTTTTTATTGTGGTGTGGAGGTTTATCATTTTTCTTTGACATTACCCTGTGATTTATAATTTTCTCCACACATTTAGAATAGTCCATTCTATCTTGGAATTCTCTTGACTTGTTCACCATTTAGAAGTTCTATAACTACACTGTTTTTCCCTACTTTTGGTATGTAGTTGTCCTCATTTGCCAATTGATGTCTCTGGTTCCCTGTTTACAGTCTTGTAAGCTCATTTTACTTTGGATATGTCCATAGGTGTGTTTGGTTCTGGGTTATGTCATCTTTTGTATTAATGGTTGGTTGTTCTTTGCTATTATTGGTTCTCTGTTCAAAGTACTCCCTTTAGTATCTTTTGTAAGGTCGGTCTGGTTTTAACAAATTCCCTTAGTTTCTGCTTTTCTGGAAATCTCCTAATTTCACCATCATATTTGAGGGACA
>NW_006922792.1:191845-193537 GCF_000298275.1 Orycteropus afer afer
TGGGTCTGTATCCTGCTCCCTTGTTTCTACCATTTTATCTTGTTTCTTTGTATGGATTGTGATGGTCTGTTGTCTCAGAGACATTGTGACACTGTTGAATTTAGATTTCTGTTAACTGTTCATAAAGTGTAGTAAGGGTGAGTCAGGCTCTTCTTGGTTGTCATTTGTCATTGACCAGTTGGTGGAGATGGAAGTGCTGGCTCCCACTCAGTAAGTTGAGCTGCAGGAGGTGTGGGTATGGTTGCATCTTATGGGCACAGGTACTGTCTCGCACTCAGTTAGACAAAAAAAACAATTGATAAACCATCCAAAAAGTAAAAGTAAGCAGACAAAAAGCACACCACATAAACATACAGGAACCATCACAAAAAAATGGGAAAAGAATAAAAGAGAAAAAAAAAAAAAACCCTGCAAAATGTGGGGAGAGAGCAATAAGCGAAAAAAAAATAGAGTAGGAGAATAATGAAGGGGAATAATGAATGGGAAAAATGGAAAAATAAAAACTATGAATGGGGTCAACCATGAGAAAGAAAAAAATTGGAACCAGGAACAGGGAAGAGAGAAAAAGCTGAAAACTAGAACCTGGTAAGCAAAGAATAAAGAATAATAATTAAAGGGATAATAATAATAATTTTAAACAGAGAAAAACTTAAAAGGAAGAAAAAAAAGTCTGGCAGCCAGGGCACAGGATGCCTACACTCCATCCAAGCACACAGACTGGGATGGAATTCCTGCTGGCCCCGAAGGTGTGTGGGAGTGAGGGATGGCTGTACTTCCATTGCCTAAGAGGGTGTGGGGTATAAGAGTAACAAGGGGAATATCACACCTTTCTGGTCCTTGGCATCTGGAATTTCCTTGTGGTTCCCGGCAAGTTGAGCCTATTCTTAAGTCCCTGGAATCTGGGAGAACGTGGTTGCTTTAAATTTGCAAAATGGTCAAACCACTTGTAAACATTCAAAATGGCTGCGTCCTCCAGACAGGCAAAATTCCACAGCTCAGCCCACCTTCCTCTTCATTGCTTCCCCTTTTATTCACCAGCCACCAGTGCAGTCCTCCATGCAGTGCCTGGCTATCAGGGCTGATTTTTAGGTTAATTCTTAGGTCCTAACACCACTCGGCAATGTCCAAGCTGCCTGTACCATCAGGATCACTGCCAGACCACAGCGCCATATGTCTCCTTTTTGGTGTTTTCATGCAAATTCTTCTTCTAGTTGGAGTACAGTCCACTTCTATATCCTTCCCTTCAAAACTCAGGGCTCCAGGATTATCTCCTGTATCTATGTTAATTGGTTCCCCTTTTCTTTGTTGAAGAGTGTCTCTGCAGTCTTTCTGCCTAGTCCTCCATCTTTTCTCTCCTGTCTTTTTAATGACCTTTCACTTTCTTCATGGATGATGTTCTTGATGTCTTCCCACAGTTCTTCTGGTTTTCGGTCATTGGTGTTCAACGCATCAAATTTATTCTTTAGATGGTCTCTAAATTCAGGAGGGATAAAATCAAGGTCATATTTCGGCTCTCATGGAGTTGTTTTAAATGTGTTCAGTTTCACCTTGAACTTGCATATGAGCAGTTGATGGTCTGTTCCACAGTCAGCTCCTGGCCTTGTTTTGGCTGAAGATACTGAGCTTCTCCATCACCTCTTGCCACAGATGTAGTAAATCTGATTCCTGTGTCCTCCTTCTGTCAAAGTCCAC
>NW_006922792.1:193802-194434 GCF_000298275.1 Orycteropus afer afer
CACATCTTGATCGCATGTTTGGTCAATTTCAGACTGCAGAAGTTGGTAAAAATCTTCAATTTCCTCATCTTTGGCTTTCATGGTTGATGCATAAATTTGAATAAGAGTAGTATTAACTGGTTTTCCTTGCAGGCGTATGGATATTATCCTATCACTGACAGCATTGTACTTCAGGACAGATCTTGATACATGCTTTGTGAGGATGAATGCCACGCCATTCCTTTTCAAACTGTCATTCCCGGCATAGTAGATCATATGGTTGTCTGACTGAAAATGGCCCAAACCTGTTCATTTCAGCTCACTAATCCCTAGGATATTGATCTTTGTGCGTTCCATTTCATTTTTGACAACTTCCAGTTTTCCTAGATTCATATTTCATACATTCCATGTTCTGATTATTAATGGATATTTGCAGCTGTTACTTCTTGAGTTGGACTGCATCAGCAAAAGGAGATCCTGAAAGCTTTACTCCATCCACCTCATTAAGGTCAGTTCTATTCTTAGGAGGCAGCTCTTTGCTAGTCATATTTTGATATAGTACCTGAGGGGATCATCCTCTGGCACTGTATCAGACAGTGTTTCAAGGCCATTTTTCAGTAATATATCAGTGTTTCACCACTATTCATAAGGTT
>NW_006922792.1:195504-197720 GCF_000298275.1 Orycteropus afer afer
GGTTCCATTTTTCATGGCCTAGAATTTGACTGGTAAGTAGGAGTGTTGGAAGCAAGGCTGGCTGCCTCACAAAATGTACTCATGTATTGCTTTTGACCTTATTTACCATTCTGTCAGGTATTTTTTGTATACTAAATGGGTGGAGTTCTTTTTTAATGGTTTTTATACAACAATGAAACCAGAAAAGCCAGACTGTTTACAACACTTTAAAAATGTGTACTAGTCCTATAATATCACTGAAGCTACTCTTCATGTGATGGGACCTATGTTAATTTGTTTTATGATAAGCATAAAAGCAGCAGCTGAGGTGATGTGTTCCATCTGTCTACCTCCCTCTTTCCTTTTTTTTTATCCCCAAAGAAGTTGCTGGAGATTCTTCAAGGAAGAATGAAAATACTAATTTCAGGATATAGTTATATTCACTTTAAGGAAAAAAAAAAAAAAAAAACTTCCTGCGTTTGCTTGTAGGTCCTGTTATTGCCTTGGAGTTTAATGGAGATGGTGCTGTAGAAGGATGTCATCTCATTATAAACGAGATATTCAATGGGACCAAGGTACTCCTTACAATCAAATAGTATTTTTTATCTCTAATGTTGCTTAGAATTAAAGAAAAAGAAAGCAAATCATGATTTTTATAATCTATGGTAAATAATTGGAAACTAATCTTTGGTTTTTCATGGTGAAGGTGAAACTTTTAATTGTTTAAAATAATGATGAAACAAGGATTGACTTATTAAAAATTTTCATTAGTACATAAGTTTGTAAAGTCAAAAGTAAAAATCTGAGCACATTGTCTTTTCAAACCCTTGCACTTCTTAGAAGTTTTATCTTGAAAAACTATTATATTTCTAAGACCAGATGCTTTAGACAGACAATCCTGTTACCCAATGTTCATTTTTATTTGCTTCAGTATTTCTTTGCCCAAAATTGACCTTGAGGTATATGTCTAGGAATCATTAAATGTGGGTATTTTCTAGATATGTTGGTGAGGTGGTTCTATCTAAGAATTTCAACTTAAATAACAATATAAATTTAAAAATCAAAGATATCAAAGAGGACTAATGAGTAAATATGTAATTGACTATTCTTTAATAAATATCTGAGGGGAAATCTTTAGTTTTGTCCTATTGTTTGGCTTACCAATTCTTTGAATTTATATAATTTGAAATACTTTGTTTTCTATCTCATTTTATTATCATGACAGTACTGAGGGAGAGAGAAAATATAATCAGATTGAATAGAAGAGGAAACTGAGAGATAAAATGGTCACAATTCAGAGTTTTTAGAGCTGAATGATTTGGAGATGATCTAATCCATCTTGCCCATTTTATAGGTGTGAAAGGTGAGCCCAAAGAGGTTTATTAAATTGTTAATATCATCATAGAGTTAGTTTATAATAAACTAGAATAGAACCCAGGTCTCATCTAATTCCTGGCTGACATTTGTAAAAGCTATTTTTGAAAGGTTCTATTGAGTACTGCTTTATTTACTTGATGTTTAGGAAATACTTCATTTAAAATTAGTAATATATCTTCCTCTCACTCACTGCCATTGAGTCGGATCCAACTCATAGTGATCCCTCCTTGGGATTCTGAGGCAGTTTCATTGCGGAAGGAGATTGCCCAATCTTCCTTCCGAGGAGTGGCTGGTGGGCTTGAACCGCCAGCCGTCTGGTTAGCAGGCAAGTGTCTTAGCCACTATGCTACCAGAGCCTTCTATAGTTCCTAATATATCTTCAGTAGCTTTAAAAAAGGTTAACTTGTCAAGTTTTGCTTCTCAACCTTTTGAGATTGTTATTAGAAAATAGAAGAAACTATGAGTTCTTTAAGCTTTATTATTCAATGTTGTTGTTGTTAGGTGCCGTCTAGTTGACTCTGCCTCATAGCATTCCCATGTACAGTAGAATGAAATGCTGCCTGATCCTGCACCATTCTCACAATTATCCAATAGCTTTCATAATATTGAGTGTTGCATATGAGAAAAACAGTAAAATTCCCAATGTAATAAAATGCAACTAAGGTATTATAAACATAAAGACCTTTATAACATAAATGCTTTTAAAAGAATTTAATTGAAGAATTACTCGTCAGATGGAGTCTGATGAGACCCCCCAATACTATGGCCCTTGAATACATTCTGGGCTTGGAATAAAACTTACTTCCAGGGGCTGACTCTTAGCCCAACATTTAACAAGATGTACATGCAGACCACTCAAC
>NW_006922792.1:197820-198766 GCF_000298275.1 Orycteropus afer afer
ACATACTCTATAGTAATACATCCCTTAGAGCAATAGACCACGGGGTACCAGAGGACCAACATTCAAATTGATGAAATGCAGGACAAACAGAAGTGCATAAATATGAGGGGCACAAGGAGAGGGTTACCGGTCAGGGAGAGGAGGAGACTGGGTTAGGATTGGGCATGGTAAATGGGAAGTGAAACTAAATGTACACGTAATGTTGAATGTAAAACAAGTTGTTAAAATTAAAAAAAAGAAGAAAGAGCTTTTAAAAGAGCTACTGAAACTATGTTGTATGAATTCTACAGAAAATCAACAGATTAAATATTATAAATGAAAATGTGACTTTGACTTGTGGAAAACATAGGCTTTGGGCATCTTGAAATAGCTATTATTTATTTTTTGTTTCTTTTATATTTAAAATAGATGTTTGTATCAGAAAGCAAGGAGACAGCGGCTGAAGATGTAGACAACTTCTACAACTTTGCTGATATACAGATGGGAGTGTGAAGTGTAATTTGGAACCAAGGACTTGGTATTAAGCCCTTTGCAACTCGTGTATATAGTTTGATACTACACTTTTTTGTATTAGTGATTTTTATGATGCTAAAAATTTTGAAGTTTATTTTTGAATAAATTGCTGAGTACTCCATTATTTACTTGAAGTTAAAAAATAGCTTATCTTAAATTAAGTAGTTGTAATCAGCTTAAAAATGTTTAATCTACTTCTCCAATAGTCTTGCAGTTTTATTTCCTGTATATGATATTCTTATTAGGAAATAGAAGTGGTTAATAGTTCATTATTTTAATCCTAATTAAATGTTCTTTCAAATCTCTAATCATTTAAACTTTCATCAATGCTCTCTGCTATTTTTTGAGAATACATTCCATTCCATGTTTGTTATCTTTTTTAATTTAGAGGTATTTGTTACTAGTTGGTCAACTAGAATAAACCTGTACACGT
>NW_006922792.1:198876-199930 GCF_000298275.1 Orycteropus afer afer
AAATGAGATTTTGTACATGAAGTTGACATAATACTTTGTAAATCGATTTTTAAAGAGATAGGCATTTGATAACCAGTTTTGTAAGTAACTCTACTAACTGATGTTGGTATAGCTATTTAAAGACTACTTTGTGAGTAGTATGAATATTTTAATAAATCCCATTGTTTAGTTTTTTTACACAACTGCTAGATGATTCTTCTGCTTCCTGGTAAAAAAAGGTACATATGCAACCCTAAAATAATAGAATCCCTATCACTGGCAGTCCTTAAAAAGATGATTGTTGTTTTATCAGATCTTGTGGGCTTTCAGAAGAATTAGAACAAAACATTCATGTAAGAAATTCTGTACTATAAAATCAGTCTCTCCTTTAGGTCAAATTGTTTCATAAGGTGCAAATAAAAATTGGTGAAAGGCTTAATATTATTTTGGTCATAATTTACAAATGAGCATTACAAGTAATGGTCAGAGGGCATTATTTTTCTCTTAACAAAGCTATTGTCAGCTGAACCCAAAAGCTGCTCCATAGAAGGATGAGGCACTCTGCCTCCATAAAGATTTATAGGCCCAGAAACCCCATGGGGCAGTTCTGTTTTGTCCTATAGGGTCACTATGAGTTGGAATCCACTTGATGGATTTATTAAAAAGCTAAATAAATTTGATTGTCATTAGATATACCACATATATCAAGTAATGTTGAAGTATGATAAAATTATTTTGGTTGCTTTGAAGCATTTTTTCCCAAACCTACCTGATCTTAATAATTTACCAAGGGCAGGTGAGAGCTACTTATTAAAATATATATTCTTGGGCCCAATCTCCAGATGTATGAAATCAGTTTCCAGGGAACACACTGTCTTAAGGAGTATGTTGGCGTCTAAAGTAATTGGTCCAGAGAATGTTCATAGCTGATCTTGTGAGAAGGAACTGAATCTGCCATCCACATTACATATAGCAGTTAATAGGAAATCAACTTTCATGAGCCTATTTTTTTTAAAGGAACCTTAAATTTAATTCTATTTTGATAAAACAAAGACTGAAAATAGCCTCTTTAAAA
>NW_006922792.1:200230-202082 GCF_000298275.1 Orycteropus afer afer
ATATTATTTTGGTCATAATTTACAAATGAGCATTACAAGTAATGGTCAGAGGGCATTATTTTTCTCTTAACAAAGCTATTGTCAGCTGAACCCAACAGCTGCTCCATAGGAGAAGGATAAGGCACTCTGCCTCCATAATGATTTATAGGCCCAGAAACCCCATGGGGCAGTTCTGTTTTGTCCTATAGGGTCACTATGAGTTGGAATCCACTTGATGGCAGTGGGTTTGGTTTGGTTGAGCTGTTATTGTTAGTTGCTGTTGAGCTGATTCAGATTCATGGTGACCCCATTAAACATAATCCCTCTGATTATGGTTACATTATGAAACACCATTATTCACATGAAAAAATGATAACAATACTTGTATGTTTTGCAAAAATATACTGCATTATGCAAAACAAATTTGAGTTTTGTATTTTATCTATGTAATCTTAGCAAAACTTAGGAATATAACACATAAAGGAGATGTTAATTAAAATTTTTCCATTAAATTTAGCATCTATTAACTAAAGCTTAAAATTTTATGTATTTCAATTAGATAGGAGCTTTTACTACCTGTGTTTAATTTGTCTTTAAGAACAGTAATTTGGCTTCTGAATGTTTAAGAGTATTTTAAAAAAAATAAGTAATGCTATGGTAGTTGGTGTATAATTCTAAAATTTGGTATTAATCCGAATATACTACATTTCATTTATGATTAGCTTTTGATTTCATGAAAAATTAGTAACTCTCTTAAGTTAAATATATTTAAACTTAGCTTATTTCTCTTATGTTAATAGTACAACTGTTTTGCTTCTGTATATTTATGTCTAGCTTTTGTTTGTAATTTATCTAATGTTTATGAGATGTGATTTTTAATAAATGTTAAAATGAAAATGGCATAACATTTATTTTTGTAAAGCACATCTGTAACACATATTTACTCATACATGTACCAACATGACACAAAATTTTTGATGTTTAAAGTAAAATAAAATGGTCTAATCTGTGCCCTAGGTTAATGAGAAATGAGCTGTGTGCATGTGTGTGTATGTATACACATGTGCACTCAAAGTATCCTGGAAATATGCAAAGGAAAAAGAAAACCAAGTTTAATCTTAAGGCATTTTTAGTATAATGCTTTATTTGCTAAAAGATACATTTTAATATGATTGAATACTTATTATGATTAGGCATTTTTCTCTTTCACATTTAAGAAAATAATGAATTGTTTGTGATATACTTTCAGATTTATACAGATGGACCTTATATTAAAATTACTACCAAATGTACCAGCCCTTTGTATCCAACTTCTCCCTCTCCTAGCCCATGAATCAAAAAACTACTGCAGATTAGTTTTTTATTTTTATTTGTTTTTTAAATTGTCGCTTGAGTGAAAGTTTACAAAGCAAATTCGTTTCCTATTCAACAGTTTATACACATTTTCTTTTGTAATGTTATTTGCAATCCCCTTATTGTAACAGCATTCTTCCTTCTTCTTCCCTGGGTTCCTTGTTTCCATTTGTCCTTTTTTCCTGCCCCTTCCTGCCCTCTGACATTTGTTTTGGGGCAAATGCTGCCCTTTTGGTCTCATATGGTTGATTATCTTCTGAGGTGTACGTTCTTCATAAGTGTTCACTTTATAGGCCTGTCTGGTGTTTGGCTGTAAGATGATCTCCAGAGGTGTGTTCAGTGCCAGGTTTGAAGGGTGTCTAAAGGCCATAGTCTCAGGGGTTCCACTAGTCTCTATCAGACCAGTAAGTCAGACGTTTTTTATGATTTTGAATTTTGTTCTACATTTTTCTCCCATTCTGTCTGGTACCTTCTGTGATCCTGATCAGAGCAGTCAGTAGTGGTAGCCAGGCACCATCTA
>NW_006922792.1:202992-203561 GCF_000298275.1 Orycteropus afer afer
AGTGGGAAGAGGTAACTATGGGGAGGAAGCGGTAGGGGAGCTGTTGCATTGTGGTAAACTGCGGTCAATGACATGAAACAAAGTATATGTGAACTACTGTATGGAAAGTGAATTTGCTCTGTAAATCTTCACCCAAATCACAATAAAAAATAATAATAATAAGTAGACATATTCCAAGCCAAACCTATATATGGTCATGAGTGTAGTTCCATTTGCCTACTCATACATGTTCAGTCTGCATGTCTGCCTATGTATCTACTCATATATTACTGTTTGTTATTACTGATACTGCAGGATTGTGTATGTAATACTATTTACCTTTGTTGTGTGTAACTCTGGTGCACCTTTCAGTGTCTTCCTTTGCATTAGTAATATTGTGCTGATCATCCTCTTACTGTATATTGCCTTTTCCTTCACCCAAATTAATATGTCTATCATCTAGTTAGTGATTTTCCTTCCCCTCCCTGGTGAGTCTTTTAAATAACATTTATTATTTTAGAGCATTTGAAAAAATATGTACAGAACAATAACACAAATAACCTCTTATTTATTGGCTAATTCTTGATGTT
>NW_006922792.1:203852-204634 GCF_000298275.1 Orycteropus afer afer
TGATCCACTTGTAATTGGACTAATGAAAATAAACTTGCAAACTGATATTTGTAAAGTACCTCAAAAATCAAAGGTACTTTATAAATGTTAGGTATTATGCTTAGCAAGTGAGTATGATGTTCTTTTATTCAGCTTTCTATTCATAGCCCATACACTGAGCTACAAGTAGACAGCTAAATAGGATTAAAAAAACAAGTGTAAAAGACAGTTGAGGCTGAAGGGCTGTTTTGTTATTGACTTTAATTTGCCAAGTGTAGGTCAGTTTGTTAGGCTCACTAGTAGAACCTTTAATGCTATTTCACCCTAACTTCTGAACAGATCTAATATTACATGATTTAAAATTCTATCTCATTAGTTTTAGGACTGTGAGGGGTCTGGATATTTTTGGTCCCTCATTTTACAGATGAGAAAAGTGAAAATCAGAAAGTTCTAGTTCACTGGCTGATAGTGTGAGGTTCAATTACACCATCAGTCACTGAACTAGAATGTTGGCCTCTTTTTTTAAATTTTTATTGTGATTTGAGTGAAATTTTACAGAGCAAATTCATCTTCCATACAGCAATTCACATACACTTGTCTCATGACATTGACTGCAATTTCCCACAGTGGAACAGCTCTCTTCCCACTTCCTCCCCATAGTTACCTCTTCCCTATGTCCTTCTCTCCCATGCACTCCTGCCCCCCAAGCTGTCTCCCTGTGTATACACAGCCCTTCTATTCCCCCATAATTGATCTCTCCAAGGAGTGCATCTGCCTAATATAGATACAGGCTCATATGCCTG
>NW_006922792.1:205135-206880 GCF_000298275.1 Orycteropus afer afer
AAAAAAAAAAAAAAAAAAGGCCCATTCTTCCCTCCTTGGTGCATACACAGTACTCTATATAGATTTCCAATACCTGTAACACTTTATTCTATTTACTTATGCATGCCTCCTAAACCGTTGGAATGCAGTGCGTGGGCTGTGGATGGGCAGCATTAGCTTCATCTAGGAGCTTGTTAGAATCTCAAGCCCCACTCTAAATCTGTTGAACAGATTCTGCATTTTAACAAGATCCTCAGGGAATTCATATGCATATTAAAATGTGAGAAGCTCTGTGCTAGACAATTATCTCCTCAAAGGGTAGAATCAAGGCTTAGAAATTTTTGTATTCCTAGAGAGCAGCTTAGGGTCCACTATGTGATGCGGCAATCTACTTCCGTAGTGATACTGCCTCAGAAACCCAAGGAGGGGTCACTATGAGTCGGGTCCGACTTGATGGCATATAACAACAACACAACATGTGATCTATGTTTAATAACTATTTTTGACTGAATGATTTGTAATAGTGCTTCATTTCTCCCTTCACATTTTAGCCTTTTCTGCAAATCCTGCCTTGGTTGGTGTTATGGATTGAATTGTGTCCCCCCAAAATATGTTGTAAATCCTAACCTCTATGCCTGTAGTTATAATCTCATATGGGACCAGGTTTTCTTTGTTATGCTAATGAGGCAGGATTAGTTTAGGGTGTATCTTGAGTCAATCTTTTTTTTTTCAAAAAAAAAATATTTTACTGTGTTTTTGGTAAAAGTTTACACAGCAAATTAGGTTCCCATTTCACAATTTCTACAGAAATTGTTCAATGACATTAGTTAACATTTTCTACAGTATGTCAGTATTCTCTTTAATTCTGTCCTGGTTGTTCGATTTCATATATTGGATTTATTGTTCTTGTTGCTGAGAATATACACAGCAAAAGATACACCAGTTCAACAGGTTTCTACATGGACAATTTCACGACACTGATTACATTCTTGGAATTGTACAACCATTCTCACCCTTTTCTGAGTAGTACCTCCCTCATTAACATAAACTCACTGTCCCATAAGGTTCCTATCTAATCTTTCTTGCTGTTGTCAATTTGATCCCATATAGATAGTTCTTAAAAAGCACATGCTTAAGGCAGACAAATTTTGCTAGTTAAGTTAAACAACTATTGTTTGGTTTTAAGACTTCAGGAGATGTTTTTGGTTTAAGGTTTAAAATTATCTCAGAGCAATAGTTTCAGGGGTTCATCTACCATTCCTGGCTTTAGAAAGTCTATGAGAATTTGAAATTCTGTTCTGCAATTCCCCCTTTTCATCAGGATTCTTCTGTGGCATCTTTGAAAATGTTTAGTAATGGTAGCTAGGCACCATCCGGTTCTTCTGGTTTCATGGCAAAGGAGGCAGTTTTTCATGGAAGGAATTAGCCACACATTCCATATTATCCTATTCCTGATTCTCATTCTTCCTTTGTTGTTCCAGGTGAAGAGAGCAATTGTTGAGCCTTGGATGGCCACCATTTGCAAGCTTTTAAGACCCCAGGCACTATGCAGTGAATTAGAATGTAGAACTGGAATGTTCTGTGAAACCATGAGGTGGTTAGTTGTGCATAAGCAGCTACCCTTTTTTTTTTCCTGTTGTTGTAAATACATCAGGAGCTCTGGTGGCACAGCACCTAAGGCATTTGATTGCTAACCAGAACGTTAGCAGTTCAAATCCATTGCTGCTTGATGGAGGGAAGACATGGCAATCTATTCTGTAAATATT
>NW_006922792.1:206980-208574 GCF_000298275.1 Orycteropus afer afer
TTTATAGGTGTTCAACTGATTGACAGCAATTAAAATAATCAGCTGTGCAACCCTACCCTTAACCAATGCAATTTTTCCATCACTGTTAACTCCCCTTTTCTTGATCCTTCCCATCTCCTAACCACAAGTAAGCTTTGTTCTCTGTACATCTGCTTTTTCTTGTCTTTTTACATAAATATGTGAGATCATATAATATTTGTCTTGTGATTGGCTTATTTCACTCAGCATAATGTCTTCAACCTCCATCTATACTGTAAGATATATCAAAATTTCATTTCTCCTACTGCTTGAATAGTATTTCGTTGTATGAATGTACAACATTTTGTTTATCTGGTGATGGGCATTTAAGTTGTTTCCACCTTTTGGCTATTGTGAATAGTGCTGCAATGGACACTGGTGTTACAAATCTCTTTTTGAGTCTCTGCTTACAAGTCTTTCGCATATATACCTAGGATTGGAATTGTTGAGTCACATGCTAGTATTACTTTAGTTTTTTGAGGATCTGCCACACTGTTTTCCACAACAGCTGTACCATTTTGCATTCCCACCAGCAATGGATAAGGGTTCCAGTTTCTCCGTATCCTCACCAACATATGCTATGATTATTTTTTAAAAAATTTAGCCATCCTAGTAGGAATGTAATGGTATTTCATTGTGGTTTTGATTTGGATCTCTCTGATAGGGTAATAATGTTGAGCATCTTTTCATGTGTTTAGCTGCCATTTGAATGTCCTATTTGGTGAAATGTCTATTCAGGTCCTTTGCCTGTTTTATGATTTGCTTGTCTTTTTGTTGTTAAGTTGTCAAAGTTTTGTGTACGTTTGGTTATTAGATTCTTGTCAGATATATGGTTTCTGAAGTTATTCTCCCTGTCAGTAGTAGCTTGTCTCTTCACTTTTTTGGTAACGTCTTTTGATGAACCAAAATTTTTAAGTTGTATATGGCCCATGTATTTAAGTTGTCTTTTACTGTCTGTTCTTTTGTTTTATATTAGATATTCATTGTTGAAAGCTAGGTCTGACAGGATTGCCCCTGCTTTTTCTTCCAGGAATTTTGTGGTTTTAGTGTGCACATTTAGATCCTTAATCCATTTTAAATTTGTTTCTGTGTATGGTGTGAGGCATGGATCCTGTTTCATTTTTCTGCATGTGAAAATCCAATTTTCCCAGCACCATTTATTAAAGAGATGCTTGTTTGCCCATCACTTGGACTTAGCACCCTTGTCAAAAGTCAGTTAACCATAAATATATGGATTTTTTTTTTCTGGACTCTCAATTCTATTCCATTGCTCTGTGTGTATATTGTTATATCAGTACCAGGCTATTTTGATTACTGTGGCTGTATGTTTTAAAATCAGGATTCCTCCTTTGTTCTTTCCTTTCAACATAGGTTTAGCTATTTGAGCCCTCTTGCCTTTCCATATAAAGTTGAGGATTGGTTTTTTTTTTTTTTTTTTTTTTTTTTATAGTATAGTGCCTGGTACAGAGTAAGTGTATTTATTTTTTTCCTGACACAAACTGTAGATTTTAGCAGCCCTGGTCCAAAGGAATTTGATTACTTTTGTTTTAAACAGTATATAAGGGACACTATAATT
>NW_006922792.1:208674-212295 GCF_000298275.1 Orycteropus afer afer
TAAAGAAGACTGTTGGAATTTTGATTGGGATTGCATTGAATCTATAGATTGCTTTGGGTAGTATTAACATATTAACAATATTAAATTTTCCAATCCATGAACATGGAACATCTTTCCATTTATTTAAGTCTTCTTTAATATCTTTCAGCAGTGTTTTATAGCCTTCATTGTACAAGTCTTTCACATCCCAGGTTAGATGTGTTCCTAGTTATTTTATTCTCTTAGAGGCTACTGCAAATGAAATTGTTCCCCTAATTTCCATTTCAGATTTCTAATTGAGAAACCCAATTTAATTTTTTCTGTTGATCTTGCTAAATTCTTCTATTTGCTCTAGTTTTCTTGTGGGCTTTTTGGTATTTCTAATATATAAGATCATATCTACAAACAAATAATTTTACTTATTCTCTTCCAGTAGCGTAATGCCTAAGGCATTTGAACCAGAAGGCTAGCGGTTCAAACCCACCAGACACTCCTTGGAAGGAAGATTGGGCAATCTACTTCCGTAGAGTTACCACCTTGGAAACCCAAGGAGGGATCGCTATGAGTCAGAAATGACTCAACAGCAGTGAGTTTGTTTTTTTCCAATCTAGAAACCTTTTATTATTATTATTATTATTTGTCTTATTGCACTGGTTAGGACTTCTAATACAAATATTATATAGATGTGGTAAGAGCTGGTACTTTTGTTCCTGATTTCAAGGGCAAAACTCTCAGGCTTTTTACATTAACTCTAATTTTGGCTGTTGGCTTTTCATATGTGCCCTGGATCATATTCGGGAATTTTTCTTCTATTCCAGTATTCTTTAGGGTTTTCATCAAGATAGGGTCTTGGATTTTATCAAATAGTTTTTCTGCCTCCATAGATCATCATGTGGTTCTTTTCCTTTGTTCTATTGATGTGGTGTATTATATTGATTGATTTTCTGATGAACCATCCCTACATTCCTAGAATAAACCCCATTTAGTCAAGGTGTATGACTCTTTAAATATGCTTTTGGGTTTGGTTCTCTAGCAGTTTGTTGAGGATTTTTCCATCTATATTCATAAGTGATACTGGCGTATAGTTTTCTTTTTTTATGGTGTCTTTGTCTGGTTTTGGTATCAGAATTATGTTTGCTTCATAGAATAGGAATATTCCTTCCTTCTCTATCTTTTGGAAGATTTTAAACAGTATTGGTGTCAATTCTTCTCTAAATGTTTGGCAGAGTTTTCCAGTGAAGACTTCTGGTCTAGGACTTTTTTTTTTTTTTGGTTAGGTTTTTGTTTTTGTTTTAACTTTCTGTGGTGGTTTGGGTAAAAGATTACAGAGCAAATTAGTTTTCCCTCCAACAATTCATACACATTTGTTTTATGACATTGACTGCAATCCCCACAATATAACACCACTCATTCCACTTCCTCCCTGTGTTTCACATTTCCATTTGTCTTTTCTTGTCCGTTCCTGCCTTCAGAACTTTGTCTCTGGGCAAATGCTTCTCTTTGAGTCAATCTCTTTTAAGAGATTTTCTTATTGCTCTGGCTAGAACTTCTAATACAAATATTGCATAGATGTGGTGAGAAGCAGCACCCTTGTCTTGTTCCCAATTTCAATGGGACAGCTCTCAGGCTTTTTCTTTCAGGCCAAGCCACGGGAAGATTTCCCAGGAGCAGGAGATCAGAAAAGACAAGGATCGTCCTCCAGAAGCAACACAGAGAAAAAGTCTTCCCCTAGAGCCAGAACCTTGATTTTGGACTTTTAGCCTGTGAGAAAAGAAATTTTTATTTGGTAAAGCCACATACTTGTGGTATTGCAGTTAGAGCAGCACTAGATAACGAAGACTGTTAGTTTTGTAACAATAACAATAAACATATAAGTACTTTTTTCGTACTTTGTGTTCAAAGGAGGAGCTCTAGTGGTGCAGTGAGTAAGGCATTTGACTGCTAACCAGAAGGTTGGTGGTTCAAGCCCACCAGCTGTTCTGTGGAGGAAGATGAGGCAATCTGCTTCCATGAAGATTTACAGCCTTGGAAACCCTATGGGGCTCACTGACACGATGGCAGTGGGTTTCATTTGGTTTTGGTTTGGATTCAAAGAGTAACCATGGTCTCTGGCCAGTGAGACGCTTGGGGAGCTTAAAGAACATCAGTGGTATTCCTTGGAAACAGAGATAAGAGCACAGAAGTTCCTGATATAACTTCTTTTCAAATGTGTTTTCATATCCAAGCTTGCTTTATTCAATTAGCAAACACATTTCAT
This sequence comes from Orycteropus afer afer, assembly GCF_000298275.1. Taxonomy (NCBI): domain Eukaryota; kingdom Metazoa; phylum Chordata; class Mammalia; order Tubulidentata; family Orycteropodidae; genus Orycteropus; species Orycteropus afer. Next base: position 210,911 of record NW_006922792.1, read on the forward strand.
AAAGCCAGTGCAGTTAAAATGAAAAAGCAGTCAGCTACTTGCTTTGAACTCTCAGGGAAAATTAGTCACATAGTCTATCTCAAGTCTTTTATCTCTTGACATGTTCCTCTTCTAGTGTGCAAGGACGACCTTGGCCATCATCAATAAAATGTGCAGGATTGTCCAGACAAATGTTTGGTGTTGCTTCAACTTTTAAGGGAAATATGGTGGTAGCAGTGGCTTTTGTTTCTTTCCTGAAACAAAGGCTTAATTTTAAGTTATAAACTTGAAAGTAAAATCCTAAATGCACACTACCTTCTATTCACTTTAAATGATTTTCTTTTCTGTTTCCTCAGTATAAATCTGTTGATATCTTCATATATGAGGCTCAAATTAATTTCATATTTAGAAAGTATTTCTTTACATTTAGTCAGTGGTACAAGTAGACCAGGATCCAGGTCATGTATGATCACCCCCTTCCCATTCTTGTTTTAAAGGGAACATAACAGAGGGAAAAAAAAACGTGCACAATTATGGTGCGTAGGTTTAAAGGGTCAGAAGTTTCTGACTTGAGCCAGTGCTCAGCTTCTTGAAATGGAAAAAAAAAAAAAAGCAATCACCTTTACACATGTTTGACTGAAGTATATAGGATGACTTATTATTATTATTGTGGTAATATATATCAAAGTTAGGTGCTCTGGTGGAGTAGTGCCTAAGCCATTTGACTGCTAACCAGAAGGCTGGAGGTTCAAACACACCAGCCACTCCTTGGAAGGAAGACTGGGCAATCTACTTCTGTAGTGATACCACCTCAGACGACTCGACAGCAGTGTTGTTTTTTGTTTTTGGTATAATAAAGTTTTCCATTTTTAAGAATACAGTTCAGTGGGATTAATTATATTCACAATTTGTGGAACCATCACCATTATTTGTTTGCAAAATTTTTTCTTCTCCCCAAACAGGAACTCTGTACCTATTAAGAAGTAACTCCCATTTACCCCCTTTTCCTCAGCTCCTGGTAACTACTAATCTACTTTCTATCTCTATGTACTTACCTATTCTAGATATTTCATATAAGTGAGATCATGCAGTATTTGTTCTTTTGTGTCTGACTTACTCAGCTTGCACTTGACTAACCTGAAGACTGACAGATTGAACCCACCCAGACATACCTAGGAACAAAGTTCTGGTGATCTGCTTATGTAAAGATTACAGCCAAGAAAACCTTATGGAGCAGTTCCATTCTGTAACACATGGGATCTCTATGAGTCAGAATCAACTCGATGGAAATGGATTTGGTTGTGATTTTATTTCACTTAGCATAATGTTCTCAAGGGTCATCTCTATTGTAGCATGCATCATGATTTCATTTTTCTTTATGCCTGAATAATGTGCCACTGTATATT
>NW_006922792.1:212905-214214 GCF_000298275.1 Orycteropus afer afer
AATCTACTTCCGTAGTGATACTGCCTTGGAAACCCAAGGAGGGGTCGCTATGAGTCGGGTCTGACTCGACGGCACATAACAACAACAACAACAATAGTTAATGATATTGAGCATTTTTTCATGTGCTTGTTGGCCATCTGAGTATCTTCTTTGCTGGCATGTCTATTTAAGTCATCCATTTTTTGATTGAGTTTTTGTTTATTATTGTTTAAATGCACATACACAAATCCTTTGATGTTACTATGTGTCTTGGTTCTCTAGTACTGCTGTAACAGATATACCACAAGTGTATGGCTTTAACAAACAGGGATTTATTCCCTTACAGGTTAGAAGGTTAGAGGTCCGAGTTTAAAGTGTCAGCTCTGGGGGCTGGGTGAAGGCCCCTTGACCTTGGGCTTCACCTCTGTCTCCTGTTCCAGGCCCACTAGAACTAGATAGAGGCTTTTTCTGACTCAGGCAGTTGCTGGATGCTGAGGCTGATGAACCCAAGATCAGCAGGTAAAATGGCATAGTCCCAAGATCAGGAGGCAACATGGCAGGCCACATGTTCAATTCCAGGAACAATCCCAAGATTGGCAGGCAACATGGCAGGCCACTGAGATGAAGCCTCAGCCGAATGCAGGATCCAGGTGTGCCAAAAGCTAGAGATCTTCCTCACAGCTTCCCCATATATACTGGAAGCAGGCCACACCCTGAAGACAACTAATTAGCTACTCACAGCAGATTCCACCATGGAGTTGATCCCAATTTCATTATTGGAAATAACTGATTCTAGCTGCTGAGCACTCAAAGCTATGGCCCAGCCAAGTTGACACACAGCCTTAACTACCACAACATGTACTTGTAAAACAAAAACAAAAAAATAAATGATTGGAGGCCATGGCAATAGATAGGGCAGCATTTGAGGCCTGTATGGTCTTGTTCATGTTGGATCTGACAGCCCTACACATATAGATGCTATTCTCATTGAAAAAAAAAAAAAACTAGCATTAAGTATAAGGAAAGATTTAAACCATGAGACACATAGGAGATGCTCGTTTCTATAGTACATTTTTTTTTTTTTTACAGGGAAACATTGCAATCCCCACTCAAAGTATATGTGAAGAGATACCTTCCACCTTATCTAAAGGGGCAGAAATTGTTTAAGTGTAGTTGAGCTTGGATTTTAAATAAAATATTAGATACGGCAGCTACTTATTATATGTCAGGATCTCTGGTAGCATAGTGCCTAAGGCATTTGACTGCTAACCAGAAGGCTGGCAGTTCAAACCCACCAGCCACTCCTCGGAAGGAAGGTTGGGCAATCTAC
>NW_006922793.1:0-978 GCF_000298275.1 Orycteropus afer afer
ATAGGTCTAATGCTAACCAGAAGGCTGGCGGTTCAAACCCACAAGCCACTCATTGGGAGGAAGATGGGGCAATCTACTTCCATAATGATACTGCCTCGGAAACCCAAGGAGGGGTCTTTATGAGTAGGGTCTGACTCAACGGCACATAACAACAACAACAACAATAGGTCTAGTAGTAACATTGGGTGGTTGAGGCAGTTCCTGAGAACATTCAGCAATGTCTTCTATGGCCTCTGCCTCAGGCAATTACCCAGCAGGAACATTTGGGTTAATTTCATCAAACAGAGGTGGAGGGGATAAGGGTTTTACAGTAATCCCTTCAGATGGGAGGGATTCAACAGAATTTATAGGATCCATGTCCTGATCTTCCTGACTATCTTCCTATATGTTCCAATTCCTGATTTCAGGATCCCATTTTCTTCCCAATCAACGCCTTCACTTTAACTTCAGACACCATTCTGGGTTGGTAATTTAATTGGTGTTTAATTCAGCCACTCTTACTATAAGACTCTGGGTTTGGTTTTCAGCAATATCAGCTCTGTTACTAGAAGAAACAAGGCTTTCTTTCAGAGCAAAACTGAAAACACTGAGGTCTTTTATGCAGTGCTTAAACTGTGAATCAGCAGCCCTGAACTCATCTCACCACTTTGTCTAATGTAAATAGGACCAAGCAACCAGCTTCCTTATACTCCTCATGCTGACAAAATTGCAGAAAAGTATCAAATATGCAATCATCCACAGTCTCATTTTTGACAAGGACTTTATCTATTGGTGGTGCTATTTTGCATATTAATGTTGCCACCTCATGCCACAGATTAGCAGGTCCCTCTTTACTAACAGTAAAGACACTTACTAGTGTCTTTAAGATTAATCAAATTGAAGAACCAATTTAGGAAGCCCATCCTTATGATTTTGTCTCTCTAGATCCACTCTTGGTACCAAAAGAGTTAGACTGGATTCTCTAGAGAAACAAAAACA
>NW_006922793.1:1593-2921 GCF_000298275.1 Orycteropus afer afer
ATATGTACTGGTAACAATATCAAGAAACACTAAATAAATATTTCTTGAAAGTTTGTACAATACATGAAAAGAGAAAGGCTTTAGGAATTTAGTATACATCAGTCTCCAGAGGAGAAAGGAGTAAAAGAACCAAGACTTAATGGAGGGAAATGAAAGTAAGGTAAAACTAGGACAGGTGATAGAGAATATATTGCTATTGGTTTGAGAAAAATCAGAAACAGTTTATATGATGAATCATTATCCTCTCACTAATCAAATAAAAAATAAATCATTAAATGTGTTGGCTGGCTGAGATATATTTTGAATACTGAGGAGCTTGCATATTAGTTTAGTAGTTGTCTGCTGTGGGATGAAAGAAATGAACAAATGAATTGTAAATGAGGATGTAATATATCTTTTAAATGTGAATTTTATTTTGTTGTAAACATTTTTGAGAGAAATGTTGTATCACCATCTAGGAATCCTCAATATAATCAGGAGAGGTTTTGGAAATCAGTGATGATATGAACACTGTAACTAGACAAAAATGGACCAGAGAAGCAGAAAGCTGCCTCTATAGTCACTATGTGCAAGCGACCTTATTGTCAGTTGCCATAAATAACACTTAGTTTTATTCTTTTTGGAATTCTTAGCCACTTCAAACTTTCAATGATTTTCCAAATGTGGCACAGAAACCACCCTTTTGACTCTAACCTTGGCTATTCTAAAACCATATTGAAAGCATTGTACTGGATCGTTCATTCAATAATATTTATAGCATGCTAGAACCCATGTCAAGTTATAGGAATATATTGAAAAACAAATATGCAGAGATACTGCCCCAGGCCTCATGTTGCTGTTGTTGTTAGGCACCATCGAGCTGGCTCTGACACATAGCAACTCTATGTAAATCAGAACAGTCGTGAACCATCCTGACAATCTTTGTTATACTGAGACCCTTTTTCAGTCATTGTGTCAATCAATCCATCTTGTTGAGGGTCATTCTCTTTTTCGTTGACACTGCACTTTACCAAATGTGATATATCCTTCTTCAGGGAATGGTCCCTTCTAACAACATGACCAAAGTAGATGAGATGAAGTCTGGCCATTCTCATTTACAAGGAGCATTCTTGATGCACCTCTTCCAGGACAGATGTGTTCATTCTTCTGGCAGTACATGGTATTTTCAGTATTCCTTGTCAACACTGCAATTCAAAAGCCTCAACTCTTGTTCAATTTCCCTTACTCATTGTCCAGTACTCACATGCATATAAGGCTATTGAAAATATCATAGCTTGGGTTATGTGCACCTTAGTCTTCAGAGGGACATTTTTGCTCTTCAACACTTT
>NW_006922793.1:6101-12145 GCF_000298275.1 Orycteropus afer afer
TTATCATTGTACCAAAAATAATTGATTACAGTTCAGAACATTTCAGAAGGTAGGATGTGATCAAGAGTCGCTCATATTGAAAGAAGAAATTGAAGCTACACTGAAGATATTGGAAATAAAGAAGGCTCTACAAACTGACAGCTTACCATTAGAGATACTTTAACAAAAGGAAGCAATGCTGGAAATTTTCACTCATCTATGTTAGGCAATTTGGATGACAGCCGACCAACTAAAAGAGATTCATATTCATGTCCATTCCAAAGAAAGGCAAATAAACAGAAAGTGGAAATTATCAAAGAATATCATTAGTATTAGGAGTCTAAGGCATTTGACTACTAACCAGAAAGCTGGTGGTTGAAACCCTTTAACCACTTCCTGGAAGGAAGATTGGTCAATCTAATTCCATACTGATACCACCTGGGAAACCCAAAGATCTCTAGTGGCATAGTGCCTAAGGCATTTGACTGCTAACTAGAAGGCTGGTGGTGCAAACCCACCAGTCACCCTCAGAAGGAAGGTTAGGCAATCTACTTCCGTAGTGACACTGCCTCGGAAACCCAAAGAGGGGATGCTATGAGTCAGATTTGACTCAAAGGCAATGAGTGAGCATAATATGGTAGCAAAATTATGTTGTAATTAATTTTAAAAGATGGGAGACATACATCAGTTGGAAACTGACAACAAGACAGACTGGATTCAGTAGAGAGCTTAGAACGGGATGTGGTTGTAAGATGAATCTCAGACAAAAGTAAAGAAAATAAACAACTTATTATATTGGACAAATCTGCTGCAAAAGGTCTCTCTAAAGTTTTTAAAGTAAAAAAAAAAAAAGTCACTGCTGTAGAGCTGGTTTTGACTAATTGCTACCTTTCCTTGGGAAAGTCAAAGGCAGTGTCACTATGGAAGGAGATTGCCCAATCTTCCTTCCTTAGAGTAGCTGGTGGGTTTGAATTGCCAGCCTTGTGATTAGCAGTCAAATTCCTTAAGTACTATGCCACCATTGTCACCTAATCACCCAAGCCAGTGTTTTAAATCACTTCATTTACATGCAAAAGTTGGGTAATAATAATAAAAGACAGAAGAATTGATGCATTCTAACTGTGGTACTGACAAAGAATACTGAATGCATGTTGGATTGCCACAAGAACGAACAAGTAAATTTTAGAATGTTCCTGAGAAACAAGAATGACAGTCCTTCATCTCACTTACATTGGACCTCTCATCAGAAAAGATCAGTTGTTTGATAAAGTAGAGAGCCAATAGACATGAAGAAAACCTCAGTGAGAAGGATTGACACAATTGCTGTAACAATGGACTCACACATAACATTGATCATGAATACAGCTCAAGTTTGGGCAAGCTTTCGTTCTTTTGTTTATAAGGTCACCATGAGTCAGAACCAATTCAATAGAAACAAACAACAAGAATAATGTGTATTAATATTTTGAAGAATATTTATAGTAATCTTAAACTTGGTGCAAGTACCTCTACAGTTCATAAACATAGTGTATTGTTGATGTAGCCGATAGCACAATCATGTGATTCTCCTTTATCATGTCACAAAGTAGAAATTTAACACACTAAGACTTATACGTGGAAATGTAATTCAACAAATATTTAAATAACTACCACTGACAAAGCAATATATGAAGATCAGAAAGAAGCTTACCTTTCGTTTGTGCTCCAGAAAGTAAAATATTGTCCTCAAATCAAAATGGGGAATTTAGATAAAAATATTGCCTCATAATAGCTTTATTTAAGTGAAAGATACAGTCATTGTAGTGACAAATGGAACTCAAAAAAAAATCGTTTTACTCCTCTGGCTTCATGATTTTCAGAGAATGCATGTGATAGCTAGAGCTGTGTGTCAACTTGGCTGGACCACAATTCTGTGTGGTTTAAGGAATTGTGATGTGGGTTTTTCCAATGATAGGATCAGATGTGTATGTTTTGAGCAGCCAATCCGTTGAAAGGGAGTTTCCCTAGGGCTGTGGCCTGCTTCCAGTATATTTATGGACATCCTGGGAAAAGAGACACTCCTCCTCTACTGTGGATCGGGATTTTTGCTGACTACAACTGTCCATGAGCCAACAATCCACCATTTGTCCTGAAGATCTTGGATTCATCATTTGTTGGAGTCAACAGCCAGTATACTGCCTGCCAACCTTGAGCTCATCAGCCCCTGAAGCTGTGTGTGTTGGGAAAAGCCTCCAGCTTGATATTTGATCCAAGAACTTGGGACTTGCGAGCTTCTATAAGTGTGTGAGCCATTTCCTAAGATAAATTTCTCTTTCTCTCTCTACATATATAATAAGCTTTACTGGTTTTGCTTCTCTAGAGAACCCAGTCTAACACAATGCACTTAGGAGTTCCTGTTAACTCTGATTAATATTCAAAAGCACCATCAGTTTGCAAGCATATCTTTAATCATACTTTAAAAAAATATACCTAACTAGTAGAAGAAAATGAATCTTAATGCTTTTTAATTTTTTTTTCCGTGAAATATCTAAATATCTTTTCATATACATATACTAATAGCGATGGATAAAATTAGCTAAAATTAAACATGACCGTTCATGCAATGCATGCTTTTTTTCTTTTAAGCTCTATTCAGTACAGCTCTTTTTAACCATAGAATGTATTTCTCAAACTTTTGTTTTTTTCTGGTTTCTAACAGAAGAGTGACAAAAGACTAATAAAATAAAGACAATTTCCATGAAGTTTTGGCTCATAAGGTAAGCTTTGGATGGCATAAAGGAAATGCTTTCAATAGACTTTATTTCTCAGATTTAGTACATATGAAATGCTAATCCTTATATGCTGAATCCTTTACAGAGAGGAAAATAGGAAATAAGGAATGCCCTGTACCTCAATAAACAATTTTAATACCAACTCCCTTTTCTAGAGCAGGTATTTATTTTGCCCTTTTTAATTGGGTTTAAGAGTTGTTTTTGTCCTTTTATATTTAGAAAAAAAAAGATCATCTTATAAATTAGAGAAAGTAAATAAATATTTTTTAAAGATGGTATAAATTTACTTCCTGAAAACTCAGTTTTCTCTAGATTTTTTGTTGAGAAATTGGTTTTATATTTAAATTATGTGCTGTTTTCAGTAAATACTTTCTGGGAAAATCTATGATAAATTTCCCTGAGGGTGTTTCAATTAACACACTACACCAGAAGTTAATGGTACAATGCCTTTCTAGATCAGTGTGTGTCTTTTGCAACATATTATGCAAATAGCATAATGAATTCATTCATAAATCACATACCCAGCACATACTAGCTTTGCCAGATAGTAGTCATGCAAAGGAAAACCAAAGATAAAAAGTCATGAAGTTTCTATTCTAATGGACCACAATTTTTATTGCCTATCATTTAACAACAGAAATGAGAGGATAAAGGCAAGGTAACAGATAAGATTAAATTTTTCTTAGTTTATCAGAATAGAGTCTTTTGACAGGTTAAATTTTCATTTGGCTAAGTTAAAACTGAGAACTGAGATCCAAAAATAATACCCCTAGCATTCAATAACACAGGATATTATATTGAGAGTATGCATATGAAATGTTTGAGAGGTAGTAAAGGACATGATCAGAACATAATATTATCTTGATGAGATAGAGGGATAAGTCTAAGCTTATCTAATGAAATGTAACTAGATTAAACACAAGTTTCTCAGACCAAAACATGCACTTAACAAAAGAACTTTATCAATACAAGGGACAAGTAGATATGATACAATAGGAGTAATGGTTAAAACATCTTGACAATTTATTGACAGTAAGCTCAATAAAAGGCAAGTGTGAGTCATGTTAATAACTTGCATCTCAGTAAGTTATACTGTAAGCTTGAGACAATTTCATCATGGCTACACTGAGAGGTATATAGAAAAAGGAAATAAATAGTTCTCTCTGCCTGTCGTTTGGTTGAATTGCACTTTGATCAGTCCAAAGCATCAGTTTAAGGGAGATATTGACAACATGAAAGTCATTCAGAATGGAGAAAACCAGAATTGTGAAGAGAATTGATAGTATGACTGATGACACCTCCTTTAAGGAATCTTGAAAATTGAAGAAGAATTTGAAAGTTTCCTTTAAATAGACCAAGAGCTTTGATGCACAAGAGGAATTTGATTTGTTCCTTGTGGTCCTAGAGTTTCAAACTGGAATGAAAAAGTAGAAACAGCAAGGAACATAATTTTAGCTCTACGTAAAGAGAAATTCTATGCCACCCACAGATACCTTACACTGCCTCTGAGTGACAAGACAAGACCTCACGCCACAAACTGTTCTGCATTACTGGAAATATTCACTAGAAGTGTTCAGGCAGTGATCAGTCAAGTACACATCTGACAAAATTTTAGAAAATGGATTCAGCAGCATCAAATGGAGACTATACTAGATGTCCACTAATGATCTCACCTCTTTCCACACTGAGTGTCTTCACAAAGTACATTTTTATTTCTGTGGCCACTGACCATGCGGCTTCATCCACTTACTTAATCACATTTCCAATAGTTAGTCTTTGGGATTTTTTATTTTTCTCAATGCACATTAATTTATAACATTAAAATATTTTGAAGCATCCAAGTTAAATTATGAAAATACCCACCATAAATTATATATATATATGTGTGTGTATATATATATATGTATACACACACACATATGTGCACACAATTTTAGAATATAGTTTAAAAATAATTTATCTCATGAAATGTTAAACAATTTTGAATATGGCCAGCTGGATGTATTTTCAAAGATTTCACTTTTGGCAAATATTAGCAATAAGGGAATTTAGAAGTAGTATCAATGATAACGAGGGTCCCTGGCTAGTACAGATGGTTATAAGCACTTGACTACTAACTGAACAGTTGGTGGTTCAAATCCACCCAAGTCCTTTGGAAGAAAGACCTGGCAATCCATTTCCAGAATGTTCACAGTCATCGAAAACCCTATGAAGGGAACTTCTTTTGTGAGATACATGGAGTCTCCATTAGTTGGAATCATCATGATGACAACTAATTACTGGTTATCAATAATGAAGCAAACTTTTTTTTCCCTAGAAATTATAGAAGTAAAGAATCTTATAACAAAGTTTAAGTATTAATGATGGGGTCTATCTAATTTTTGGAACTCAAAGCATGGGAGCCCAGATTCCTGCAGTTACAGAATTGTCTGCAGGAACCTGGATTAGTCATAACAAATGTCTTGCCACTGTATAGTGCTGCTGTGTGGGCTTCTCTTGAATTGTCAGGCAGTGGGCCTTGAATCTCTCCAAGATGGCCTCCACTGTGAGCATCACCACACTGTGTTTCCAGCAGTCTTGGCAATTTTCTCAAGGTATAAGAAGTCTGTGGCTTCTTCCCACAGCAAACCTGTTTGTAAGCAGAACCTTCATCTCCGCAACTCTCAATAAACTCATCTCTCTTCTAGTGTTCCTGTTTCAATAAATCCCATCCTCACATTTGAAATCTGTTCCATCATACTCTTCAATTAACTTCAGCCATTTCTGTATATGGACCCAAACTGCTTAATATTCATCAGTGGGCATGAAACATAATCTTGGAGTTAGGGATGGGTATCAGGAGCTGATGGGTATGCCCCAGGTTACAGAAACAATTCTGATATCTACCTTCTAATTTCCATGTGTGTATCACTGAAATGACATGCTAACAATCTTATTTTCTTAAACTCATCCTGTTAAACACTTCAGTTATGACTACAAAGGTTTTGTGGTTGGAAGTGGTCTTTCACTTAGTCAAAAAGCAAATGCTCCTACCAAGAAGTTGATATTGAAGATAAGGTTGTTCCATCTTCCTCTCCCTTCTCCTCTCCACTCTCACTTGCCTCCTCTCTGCATTTTAACTCTGCAATTACTGGGTTCTTTTAGAGATATATAAACTTCATTTTTTTCAGAAGATAGGAGGATGCATTGCTTGAAGGCTGTTCAGGAGCTTAGATGAAATGCAGTTTGTGAGTCTGATCATCTCATAAACTGTTACCTTTCTGTTTGAATATTTCTAATTCTCAGTCTCCCATT
>NW_006922793.1:17290-20677 GCF_000298275.1 Orycteropus afer afer
CTTATCCAGTACACCATCGTATCTTATTTCTATATTGTAATCTAAATATGAACATCATATTTGAGCCCCCCTATAATTGTCCCCTTATTTAATCTTATTTGTGGGTCTTATTGATAACATTTCTAAAATATTTTACTTATTTTTCTTTTCTCTTTAGTCTCATCTCCACTATCCTTTTTAATGCTTTCCATAATTCATGTTTAAACCAAGCAAGAATCATTTAGTTTGTCTCTTGGCCTCCACTCTGCTTTTCCAATACTTTTCAGGTCTTGGTATGAGATGAAGCTTACTAAAACAAAGCTTTAAGGTCTTTATTTTAACTAAAATTCTCAGATTCTCCTTTTTCTATGTTCCACAACAAAAATATTGTATCATTGGTGTTTGAGGTATTCATTGATCAGTCTCTAAATACTTTTGCTGTATTGTTGTTCTTGTTAGGTGCTGTGGAATGGGGTTCAACTCATATCTGGTTCTATGTACAACAGAACAAAACCCCACCCAGTCCTGTGCCAGCTCCACAGCCCCTGCTATACTTGAGCCCATTTTTGTAGCCACTGTGTCAATTCATCTCATTGAGGACCTTCCCCTTTTTTTATTGAATCTCTGCTTTGCTCAACATGATATCTTTTTCCAGCGAATGGTCCCTTCTGAAAACACAGTCAAAGTAGGTCAGATGAAGTCTGGCCATTCTTGCTTCCAAGAAGCATTATGGCTGGACTTCTGTCAGGACAAATTTGCTAGTTCTTCTGAAAGTCCACAGTAGTTTCACTATTCTTCATCAACACCACAATTAAAAAGCATCAACTCTTCTTCAGTCTTCCTTATTCATTGTCCAGCTCTCACTTGCATATGAGGCAATTGAAAATACCATGTCTTGGGTCAGGTGCATATTAGTTTTCAAAGAGACAGTTTTGCACATCAGGACATCAAAGAGGTCTTTTGCAGCAGATTTTCCCAGTGCAAGATGATGTCTAATTTCTGGACTGCTGCTTCCACTGGTGTTGATTGTGGAACCAAGTAAAACAAAATCTATGACAGCTTCAATATTTTCTCCATTTATCATGGTGCTGGTGTCCAGTTTTGAGGATTTGGGTTTTCTTTACGTTGAGGTGTAATCTATGATCCTGATTAATCTTTAATATTCATCCGTGAGTGCTTCAAGTCATATTCACCTTCAGGAAGCAAAGTATTACAGGTTATTAAAGAGTCTTCCTCCAATCCTGATACCATGCTCATCATCATATAGTCCAGCTGCTCAGATTATTTGCTCAGCATACAGACTGAATAAGTATGGTGAAAGGATACAGTCCTGACACATTCCCTTCCTGATTTTAAACCATGCAATATCCCCTTGTTCTGCTCGAATGACCACCACCTGTTCAATGTACAATCTCCTTGTGATCACTGTTAAGTGTTCTGGAATTCCCATTCTTCTCAATGTTACCCTTAATTTCTTATGATCCACACGATCAAATGTTTTTGTATAGTCAATAAAACACAAGTAAACATCTGTCTGATTTTCTTTGCTTTCAGCCAACTTCCATTTGATATCAGCAATTATATCACTTGTTCCATGTGCTCTTCTGAATCTAGCTTGTATTTCTGGAAGCTCTCTGTCAATATACTGCTACAACAATTTTTCAATTATCTTCAGCAATTTTTTGCTATTTTATTCCCTTACAAATACATTTCTTTATTTTGATGTTGCCTGAACTCACTTGTTCAACTCAGCCACAAGTTACTCTGCTGCTTTTTTTTTTTTCCCCCTTACTGGAAATCCCTTTCTATTTTATCTTCAAAGATAAAGATTCTATCCATTCCTCATCTTTCTGCTCTATAAAAGATTGTGAAATAATGAACATCTATGACACATATTTGAGATAAGTGAATAAATTTCTGAAATACACTTTTAAAATCACAAATTAATAGAAATTGATAGTATTTTTGAAATTATTGGTTTGATTTTATTCATTAGTAAAACTCTTACTGACCATCTACATGTTGAACAGAAACTGTAGATCTTAGAGATAGTATGATAAACCAAGTGTGATCACTATTATTGAGGAGCTCACAGATCAGTGAGGGAGATAGATTCAAAAATAGGCAAATTTTAATTCATCATTAGCCCATAACAGAAGAATCCATTGAATGACAGAATCTTATCTATTTCTGCTTAACACTGTAGATTTTACTTTTTGTTGCTTGTTCCAGTACAAATTTAACATGCTACAGTAAGACTTTGTCTTGTAGTTATACACTTTATCATAAAGAATTAAAAAGCCCTTTTTGTTTTACAACATATTTGATTTGTTGTTGTGTTGTTGAGAATATACATGGCAAGTTATATACCAATTCAACAGCTTCTAAATGTACAATTCAGTGACACTGATTACATTCTTCTAGTTGTGCAACCATTTTCACTCTCATTTTCTGAATTGTTCCTCCCCATTTATATAAATTTACTATCTCCTAAACTCCTTATCTAATCTTTTTGAGTTGGCAATTTGATCCCATGTATACAGATCTTAAAATAGCAAACGTTGAAAGCAGATGTTTCTTATTATTTAAGTTAAATTCTGCTTTTAAGAAGATTTCAGACAATATTTTTGGCTTAAATTTTAAAAATTATCTCAGGGCAATAGTTTCAAGGATTCATACAGCCTCCATGGCTCCAATTAACCAGATTTTATGAGAATTTGGAACCCTAGGAGTTCTGGTAGTATAGTGGCTAAGGCATTTGACTGCTAACCAGAAAGCTGGTCATTCAAACCCACCAACCACTCCTTTTAAGGAACACTGGGCAACCTATTTCCACAGTGATACTGGCCCAGAAACCCAAGAAAGGGTTGCTATGCATTGGATCCCACTTGACGACATAAAGTTTTTTTTTTTTTTTTTCTTTTTAGTCAACTGTAGCTGTTACATTGTACACTTCGCCTATGCAAAGATAACACCAATAGCTCCTGCACCACAGGATCAATGACAGATGGTGGACAACACCTGTTCCTCCCAATTCCAAATCCTCTTCATGAAAAACAGAGACTGGTACCCACATCCCCACCAGTGATTCCATCAACACAGAGAGAGCTGAAGAGTGAGCCAGTGCAGCTGAGTTAATTACCAAGAAGTACACCTGCTCCACACTTACAGATACAGTAAACAAAAAATCAGGGTGAAACAAACCTGTACACTACTAACTATTAAAGACAACAATTTCAAAATGTCAAGAAACAAAATACAACCTCAAATAAAACAGACAGACAAACAGAAATAACAGGACAAGATAATACAAACAAAAGCCCAGGGTGAAAAATTAACAACAACTTGGAAGAAGAATAAGCAATGGAACTATCTGATAAGGAATTCAGAAGGTATATATATATATAT
>NW_006922793.1:20943-22287 GCF_000298275.1 Orycteropus afer afer
ACTTCAAGGAAACCATAAACAAAACCAATGAGAAGACGAACAGTACCCAGAAAGAATTCAGGAAAATCATTCAACTTCAAAATAAAAAGATAAATATACAATGAGAACTAATACAAAATCAGCAATTAGGAATTCAGAAAATGAACAGTAAAATTACAGAGATAGATAACACAGTGGAAGGAAAAAAGAGTAGACTACAACTGGCTGAAGAACATACTTCCCAGCTAGAAGACAAATACCTTCACACCACCTTGTATGAAGAAAATTCAGAAAAAAGATTTAAGATAAATGAAGAGAACCTAAGTGGTATATGTGATGACATGAAAAGAAAAAAACATACACCTGGCTGAAATACCAGAATAAGAAGAGGCAAAAAAAAAAAAAAAAAGCCACTAAGAAAATTTTCAGACTTTTTAACAGAAAAATTTCCCTATATCATGAAGAAAGAAAAGATATCCATCCAAGAAGTCAAATGAATGACATATAGGACAGATCTCAAGAGAAAGTCACCAAAACATATCATAATCAAAATTCCCAAAAACAAAGACAAAGAAAGAATCTTGGGAGTAGCTCAGGTGAAATGAAATGTCACCTACAACAGACCGCCAATAAGAGTAAGCTCTGATTTCTCTGCAGAAACCATGCAGGCAAGAAGGCAATGGGATGGAATATACAAAATCTTGAAGGAAAAGAATTGTCAACCAAGAATTATATATCCAGCCAAACTGTCCCTCAAATATGAATGTGAAATCAAGACATTTTCAGACAAACAGAAATTAAGGGAATTTGTGAAAACCAAACCAACCTTACAAGAAATGCTAAAGGGAGTCTTTCCAATAGAGAACCTACGGCAAAGAACAACAAAATAAAATCAAGACACTTGACACCACCACCTAGAAACCAAACTAGAAAAAGATTCTCAAAATAAACTCACAAAATGTGCATAAAAAAATAGGGGAGTCAATCTGCAGACGACACCAGCAACAAAGCAAATAGAGAGAATAAAAGTTGTAATTACAAAACTTCCAAATGGAATGGAAGGCAGGGCAATTTCTTTGTAGAATAGATGGTTCTAAATGTAGGATGATAAGAAATACTTCAGGGTAACCACAAAGAAAATTAACTTTCTTTCTAAACAAACTCAGAAGGAAGAAAAACACAAGGGCTTACAAAGCAAAAAACCAACAATAATGAAAAAGGAGAGAAAACACTTGATAACAAAATGAACTCAGGACACAAAAATAATTGGAACAAGGAAATCACCAACAACACAACAAAAAAACACAATAGAATGAGAGGAATAAATTCCTACCTAGCTCTGGTGGTATAGTGCCTAAGGCTTTT
>NW_006922793.1:23782-24370 GCF_000298275.1 Orycteropus afer afer
TACAAAAAAAAGTCCTGGCCCAGACATCTTCACTTGAGAATTCTACCAAATATTCTAGTATGACACCTATACTACTCAAATTATTCCAGAACATAGAAAATGATGGAATACTCCCAATTTAACTCTATGAAGCAAGCAAAATACTAAGACCAGGTAAAGTCACCACTAAATGGGAAAACTACAGACCAACATCCATCATGAATGGAGACACAAAAATCTTCATCAAAATCTTAGCCAACAGAATCCAACAGCATATCAAAAAAATATATAATAATAATAATAATAATACATCATGACCAAATGGGATTCATATCAGGTATGCAAAGATGATTCAGCATCAGAAAAATAATCAATGCAATACACCAAACAAATAAAACAAAAGAACCATATGATCATATCATCCAATGCAGAAAAGGCATTCAATAAAATCCAACACTCATTCCTTTTAAAAACTCTCAGCAAAATATGGATAGAGGGGGAAATCTTCAACATAATAAAAGACATATACACAAAACTAAGAGCCAACATTATTGTTAATGGAGAAAGACAGAAAGCATTCCCCTTGCAAATGGGAACCAGATATGTATG
>NW_006922793.1:35586-36282 GCF_000298275.1 Orycteropus afer afer
CTCAACCGCAGTGAGTTTTTTGTTTAGTTTTGTTTTGTTTTTGGTGGTTATTCTGTTTAATTTGGATTGTGTAGTCCATGCAGGCTGTTGACAATTTTCTGCAGGTGTTAGCTTATTAACCTTTTTAGATATTCCACCTCTTTCTCTTTTCTTCTCCCTGGGGCCTGCCCCTTAGGCACCTCCTCCTTCCTACATAACATTCCTTGGGTAACATTCCTCCCTGAAAGTTACTCAAGCTTTTATTCATTAAGGGTGATAGGCGACGTTGTCATCTGCCTACTTCCTGCTATAAGCGGGTCCCTGTCTTGCCCAATGGAGATTTGTCAACCTTCCTAACTACCTCTAGAGGAGAAAAAGGGCTTAGGATTCCAGAGGCTAATCATCTAGATAAGTACTGTGGATTTGGCTAAGTGTGATTTGTACAGGTATTCTTGCTGACCTACAGGGATATGTCTTCAAATGTCTTCTGGCCTGGTCCTTTTGAGTTGTTGGAGAAGTTGGGAAAGGACTATATCCTGTATATTCATGGGGCACTTGAAGCTTTATGGCCTTGAGTCTAGAGACAATAAATCGAGTTAGAAGAGTCCCAGGGCTAGGGTGACAATATTATTGAAACTACTAATGGGAGGAACAGAGACATAAGCCAAGAAGGGATCCCGTATGAGGAAAAAAGAAAAAGAAAAAAAAAAAAAAAAA
>NW_006922793.1:37602-38944 GCF_000298275.1 Orycteropus afer afer
ACTTCTTTATCATAGTGCTGAGCATTGGCTAAGACTCAATGTACACCTGAGTATTTAGAGAAAAACAGGGAAGAATCTCTTGCTAGTAATGTGGCAGCGAGCACTCAGATTGGTTACTCTTGACTCTAAATGGGAATTATGATTGAAAGTCTAGGGAAGAGTTACAGTTAACATTTAACTTTTAATATTTGCTAAGCAAGGCTTCATCAAGAAAATCTTTTCCCAAAAGGGGAATGGGCACTTCTAGTACTGAAAGGAATTGGTGGGAGGTAAGAATTCCCTTCTAAATACAAGTTAATGGAGGAGTTTTACATCTTTTAAGTGAGTGACTGTTGATGTCCAAGCAGCAGGAGGAAGACAGGGCACCACCAAAGGATTTTAAGACCGAATAAGTTGTTTTGTATTAATGAGAAATTTATAGGCTTACCAGCCACTTCTATTGTTACCCAAGGTTCTTCGTGGGAAACAGTGATAATGTTGGTGGGAGCATTCACTGAACATGGGCCCTGTCACTCCTCCTGGTTGGTTGCCATCAGGACTTTGTGATCTCCACCTTCCCCGCTTCAGGGTGAGGGGCAATCACTGGCTCAGTGTCCTGCCTTTCCACAGTGAGGACATGGTTTCCAGGGGGTGATCACACTTGGTAGGACCCAGCACTCTTGGCAAAAATGTCCAAGCTCACCACATTGAAAGCAGGTCACCCTGTGATTCCCGCCTCTTCCCTTTTGGGGCAAGGGATAGTCACTGGCCTAGTGTCCTGCCTGGCCATGCGAGAACACAGCTTTCAATGGGTGGTTGCATTTAGGTGGCCCAACACTTCCAATGAATATGTCCAGACTTGCCACATCCAAAGCATACAACCCACCTTTATTCCTTAGGTGGCCAGTCTGCCCAGGGCAGCAAGTGCTGCCATTAACAATTTTATCAATTTGGCTTTTTGGTGCTCCTGACCCATTACCTCCCTATCCCAGTTGTTGAAGACTTTGGTGGCCACCTCCAGTAGCTGGGTTTAACTGTGGTCCTGGGAACAATTTCTGTAATTTCCTGTGGCTATCAGGAGCAGCTTGGTTTATAAAGGCAGTATTAATCACTATAAGCATAACAATGTGAGGAGAGGAAAAGACTAGTGTATTTTTCCAGGCAAAATCAAAAGACAAGGTCAGTTGTTGGAACTCTTCAATAAAGCAAAAAGGGTTTGCAGAGAAGCTATTTAACTTCTCTTTGCACTCTTTCAAATTGGCTATGGAAAAAGGTACATATACTCTCACTATCTGTCCTTTTCCCGATGTTTCCTGCAGAGGCAATGACAGAGACCGGTGAAACATATTCAAGCAGAAGAGTC
>NW_006922793.1:39054-45727 GCF_000298275.1 Orycteropus afer afer
TTCTTAGGGCACATCTGCTTATGACTCCATGGAGGAATGAATGCCTAGATATGGTGGTTTAAATTATCTTTTCCTCAACAATACAAGTTATGCTGCAAAATAACTATAGACTGGCCAAGTTATGCTAAAAAGGGTTGTTAATTTCATTCTCCAAAGGTTGTTGTTTAAAGTTAGA
This sequence comes from Orycteropus afer afer, assembly GCF_000298275.1. Taxonomy (NCBI): domain Eukaryota; kingdom Metazoa; phylum Chordata; class Mammalia; order Tubulidentata; family Orycteropodidae; genus Orycteropus; species Orycteropus afer. Next base: position 39,230 of record NW_006922793.1, read on the forward strand.
CTTCCTAATCCCCAAGCTTGTACTGGGGCCATGCAATATTGCAGGAGAGAGAGTGCAAGGCCTTCCAGCTGTTCAGCAAGCATCCCATGGGCAAATTAATGGCATTAGACATTTGTTTGAGATGCAAGACAAAATATAAGAGGACCTGCACTTGCTTAAGAGGCAGAAAAGAGAGAATACAACAGGATTGGGGGACATTCAGTTCCCACCCAGAGCCTGAGGGGCAGACAGGCTTGTGCACTTCTCTGTGAGGCTTGCACACCTTGCTCATGGGAGAAGTCACATCATCTGCCTGTGAGGAGCATGAATTCTTCCCACAGCATGCTGGGCCAAACTCAGTTAATCCAAGAGCTCTGCTTCCTGTTTTGTTGGGACTTACTCATGAACAGACCTAGGCACTTGATGTTCTGATCCCTTCCTTCCCGCGGAATTAACACTGTTTCCCATGACACTGGCTGAGACTGCTGTCCCCCTGCAATTTCTCCTACAAGAGCAGAATTGTCAGAATTTTCTCCAGGATCTCTATCTCTTATTAAGTAGATCCTGGCCCAGCAACCCAAGAAGTCTGAAAACAACTTTCCAGATGACAGCTTAGGCACTGCAGCATCTGATTCTGTTTCTTTTGCCACTGCCTGCTGAATGGTTGGTATTCATTTCTCCTATTCTGGGATGTGAGCCCCTACTTCTGGAAACTACCAAGAGGTCAGCACAGAGTTGCTGTCCAGTGCCAGCAATCAGAGAACTGCAACAAAATTGCTACAGTGCACGAGTTATTGCAATTCTCTGATGGCTGCCCCCAAACTGGCAGATGCTTGTGCCATCAGAACTGACACAAATTTCCTATTAGAGGACAATGTAGGCTCTACGTACATCTGGACTAAGAGTGGCACACTTTTGATTGATTAAGTGTACCAATTTCAATCCAATCACTCCCAAGGCCAGACTTCTTGGTTCTTCTATCAGATATTTTTTTTTCCTTCTGTATCATTCTCAATACACTTGAGTCCTATAGCCCAACGAACCTGAAAGCAATTTTCTAGATGGTTCAGTAAACTAGTTGTCCCCTTGGAGTTATTATTTTCCTTGTGGTTTTCTCTGAAACTATGGAGACTTGCATGCAGAAAATGCACTGATCTTGCTCTTTAGCCCATTTTCTTAATCAAGTTTTTCTATTTCCCCAAACTCGAGAGCACAGAAAAATAAAAAGCCCATTTTCTTAATCAAGCTTCTCAATTTCCCCAAACCTGAGAGCACAGAAAAATAAAAAGCCTGTTTCACAAAGCAGCTGAAGCCAGACACACCCATTTCTGCTTTCTGGCAGCAAAACACACACGCTCAGCCATCCTGTACCTTTAAGATGCATGGGCCAACTGCTCCTGCTTTTCCCTTTTGCTTTCCCGGAATTTCGGCACCAAAATGTCCTAAGCGGCTATCCTCCATCCGTAGCCTCACTTGTCACAGGAAGAATCTCTGCAAGGAGGTGATACTCAGGTGGGTGGCAGGAGCAGGTGATGGTATGGTAGGCAACAGTGTTGACCGGGTATTAACAAACTTGCATCACAAAGCATCAATCCCACACAGAACATTCCCAAACAAAATGGAAACAAGTCTTTCCCTTGCAACGGAAAAGATGTTAAGCTGTTCAACTGCTATGGGTTTTATACTTTCTACAAGAGCCTTTCTTAGCTAAGAACATTTTTAGGAAGGGGCTGGGTCTCTTGAGTGGCAGGTTGATTGACAGGTCCCTGAGGAACCTACTGCGCTTGCCCAGTATGCAAAAGCCTGACACCACAAAAAAGAAGGCGGTGATAATTATATTATGATGACACGGAAGTAAGCTTTGTCAGAGTATGAAGTCTCTGCGCATGCTCCAAGTTAGGGACTTGACCTAAACCATAAGTCTCCTGGGCCTGTGGTTATTCTTCTTAATTTGGATTGGGTAGGCCATGCAGCATAGTGCCTAAGGTACTTGACTGCTAACAGGAAGGCTGTTGGTTCAAACCCACCAGCCACTCCTGGGAAGGAAGGTTGGGCGATCTATTTCGGTAGTGATAATGTCTCTGAATCCCAAGGAGGGGTCTCTATGAGTCCTGTCCAACTCCAGGGCATGTAACAACAACAACTGGCAATGCAGTTTTCTGCAGGTGTTGCTTATGAACCTTTTAGATATTCCACCTCTTTCCCTTTCTCCTTCTTGGGGCCTGCCCCCTAGTACACCCCCTCCCCATTTTACCCTCCTGCCTAATTTTCTTCAGAAAACATTTCCCATTCATTATGTCCATATAAAAAAAGCAAGGAAAAATGCTCTGAATTCATAAATTTTATGTTAGCAAATCATACGACTGCTACGGGAAGGCTGTCGGTTCAGACCCACCAGCCACTCCTCAGAAGGAAGACTGGACAATCTACTTCCATAGAGATACTTCCTTGGAAACCCAAGGAGGGATCACTATGAGTCAGAACTGACTCCGCGACAGTGAGTTTGTTTTCTTCTGTAATAGTATGCATCATATTCTCCTCTAATTACTTACGAAGATAAAATCCAAAGTTTTCTAGTCTCTGTGACTGAATGTCAAGATGCTATGACAATTGTTTTTTTCATAAAATGAACAAATGTACAAAATAAAGGGCTTTTCTTTACAAACAAAAGTGCATTTTAAAATCAATGGCATTTTGAAATATTTAAACTAACTATATAACAGTGAACTCTTCAATGGAAGATACAGGACATTAAACATGAGCAAACTAATGAAATGATAGTGGTAATAAGGAGGTGTTCTCTGAGTATAAATCTTATTATAGTCTTACAGCCAGGGGATATATAGGTTAAAGACATAAGAAACTGGGACGAGGCAGGGAGTAGTGCATATAGAAATAAATTTAATTGTGGATTGATGTGATTAAAGATGAGCATTTATGGGGAAAATAAAAATCTTCCCCATGTCTTGAGGAGAGAATGGAAATAAAATACTGGAAATATTTAAAATTACTGGAAACTGATACCAGCATTCTAGAAGATGCACAGAAAATTACCTCTCTTTTAGTATACAAAGAAACAAAATATTCCACTTGGGTTAAGGAGGGCAATGTCATGAACCTAAGAATAGCATACTCCTTTAAATAAATTTTGGCCCAGTTTTGTCATGCATCATTTCTGTCAGATTAACTGTGACTACACTATGACTCTGATGCTGTTTCTGACCTCATCTGAAGCTCTAGTCAGAGCCTTTGCCTAGACTTCCACAGCAAGTCAGGAAAATCTGTAAATTAGGTTTTAGATCCCAGCCCTTGGTGAAATTTGTAAAGCTGTAACTTAAGAAATCATGTTTAGTTTCATTTGGCTAGATCAAAGCTTCCTTCCAGTACTGACTTTGTATATGGACAATTGTAACTCACAATTCAAGTAATTCAAGTTCATGAGCTATAACTCTAACTCCCCTTCATCTGTCTTTGCTCAGATTTTAACTACAGAGTATACATGCAAAAGCTAACAGAGTAGGTATTATGTACCATTGACAATAATAAGTTTGCAAAGACTCCACAAATTGGATGAATATTTATTAATAACCAGTAGCACTGAATTGTTTTCAACTCATGGTGCCACATGTGTTTGCAGTTCAGTTGTGCACTATGGGGTTTTCAGTGTTTGATTTTTCAGAAGCAGATAACCAGACTTTTTCTTTGAATGTGCCTTTGGGTGGACTCACATCTCCAGCTTTTGGTATGAAGTCTAGTGTGTGTTAATCTTCTGCACCATCTAAATACTTCTTTTATCAATATGTCATACAACAAAGTTTGAAGCAAATATGCTGGATGTCAAAGTAAAATTAATATCAGTATTGTACATCCGTTGTGCCTGAAAGATAAATAGAAAGTTTATTCTATGGAATTCTCCTGAAACAAATGTTTATTCTATTATAGCTATAGCTCTTAATAATTATGGTGCATAGGATCTTTGTTCTCATTTGTTCATGTTAAATGGTCATTGTGGTGTTATAAAAAATGTAAATGGTTGATACAATTGCAGTGACTTGAAAGAAAATCAATACACACAGGGTTACATTTTACCCAGTAGAAAAAGACTTTTAATACTTAATTTTACACAAAGCATAAATATATCAGTGGGAAAAAAAGAAAGCCCAGGAGTTTGAATTATTTAAGCTTTTTTTTTTTTTTTTTTTTCCCAAACCAACTAACTAATGAAATAAATAAATACCATTGCAGAAATTCCATCTGTTTGAATGGTCAGTAGTCACCATCTAGCTTATATATAAGATCATTGTTCCCACAGTAAATGTCACAATTTCCATTTTCAAATTCCTTTTCCACAATCTATTTCTCTAGTTTCAAAATAGTCACCTGGCTAAAATAGATCTTCTATGTATATGATATTGACTCAGGAAAATATTCCAGGAAACACTCATGGTGGATGTCTTGTTCTCCACTGCATTGTTTCTGTGTGAGTAAAAAAAAGGAAATTGAGGGTGTTCTGAAGTAAGAATTAGCAACAATTATTTTATATTCACATCTAATACATGATGGTGCCAGTTCTATTGCTGTAACATCAGCTCAAGTTCTACAGCTCTTATACCACTGTTGCTTTTACTATAAGACTGGTAGATGTTGGGATTTACTTTTTGATTTGCTTATTACTAATCTATGATTGAAAGAAAAAAAAAAAAAACACCTAATCATTTCAAATATCTTTTATTTTTGCTATTAAAATGGAAACTAGATAGAAACTTACCCTCCATTTCCATTTCATGAAGTTGTTTTGGAAGTCCACTGAAATGATGTAAGCATTATGTTTTGGAAGCAATTTAAGCACATTTACAAAATACCGATGGTGGAACTTGCTTTAAATCCATGCAATAATTTTTCAAAGTCCAAACAATGTTATTGTCAGGCCTAAACTAATTCAGTCATCAGTCTTTCTATGATAGAGGATATATTTCCTGTATGATATGGTAAACATAAAAATAAAATAATCTCTTATTTACCATTAGTAGACTTTTTTTTTTTCAGTTTTGTTTTACTTTTCTTCTACTTCTATCCATGTTTTTTGGACATTTAGCTCTCAGTAACACATTAACGCTCAGTCTTTCTAATTGCATAGAATCAGTGACCTAATATGTATATAATGTGTACATTATATTGTAGAAAAAAAATGGTAGAATCTAGTTGAAATTAAAAATAAAGAACTTTTACTGAGAGACAAAGCAATTTGTATATTGAAAATCACAAGATTCAGAGGATAATAAACTAAGTGATCCAAGAAGGAGACAGTTCAGAGAGTTATTATAAGAAAATTATAGGGAACTTCAGTAGCAATTTAGTGATTGGTTGACATTTAGGTAATGCTTACAAAATTGTGTGAGGATACACACATTTCTAATTTTTTTTTTTTTTTAAGGTACAAAGTAATCATTAAATTGGGTACATCTGGCCTCAAAACAGTCTTCAGACCCTCCACTGCAGGGAGGATGTGTAATTTCAGGGTTCAGGTTAAGTATATATGCATCTATTCTGACAATTGTGTTGCAATAGGTTTCTTGAGCAAACTAAAACTTAAGCAAGCAAAATCACATTCTTCTCTAAAATTGTTTATCAAATATTTTTCTCAGGTTACAGTGGAGAGTTACAGAAATAGCCGTCTGCATTGCTGGTGCAGAGGTTACTTTTAATTCAAAATAGAGATTTGGTCTCAGAGTTTAGCCTAGCCACCATCTCATTTTGGGAGCCCTGTGAAAATTTGAGTACTTTTATTTAATCGCTACAACCTTTAAGAAAATAACTCTTTTTAGAATATAATATTTAAGAAAGATTGAGAAGATAGCACAAAATCTCCACATAACTCTATACATTTTCCTCTATTATCAATACCTTACAATGGTGGTGGTGGTGGTAGCTGCTATTGATCCCTTTCTGAATCATGGTAACCTAAGGGGTGCTCTGTAGGATTTTAAAGGCTGCAACCATTTGAAAGCAGATCACTAGACTTGTCTTTTGAGGAGCCTCTGAGTGTCTGAGCGGCTTCAATCATCTCACCTTTAAACTAGCAGTTGAGCATTTAACCAATTATACCAGTCAAGGTATCCTATCTTACATTAGCATGATTTTTTGTTACAATTGAAAAATGATATTGCTACTATTTCATTATCTACAGTCCATTATTTATTCTCATATTGTCTATTTTTTATAACTTAATTTTTTGTTCCAAGATTCCTTTCAGACTACCACAGTATAATTAGTTGTTATGTTTCCTTGGGCTCCTCTTAACTATGACAATTTCTCATACTTTCCTTGCTTTTGTGGTGTAGTGCCTAACTTATTTGACTGCTAACCACATGCCCCATGGTTCAAATCCACCAGCCACTCCTTGGAAACTAGGTTGAGCAATTTACTTCTTTTTTTGTGTGTGTGATTTGGGTGAAGATTTACAGAACAAATTCACTTTCCATACAGCAGTTCACATATAGTTTGTCTCATGTCATTAAC
>NW_006922793.1:58761-59248 GCF_000298275.1 Orycteropus afer afer
TGAAGATACCTAAAGATAATTCTTTTGAATTCCGTATCAGAGAGTTCCAATGCTGCTTCTTCCTCAGGGATGTGTTCTGGGTCTGTATCCTGCTCTCTTGTTTCTAATACTTTATACTGCTTCTTTGTGTGGACTGTGATGATCTGTTGTTTCCGAGGCATCATGACATCATTGTATTTAGATCTCTGTCAACTGTTTGTGAAGAGCAGCCAAGAGTGGTTAAGGCTCTTCTTGGTGTTTTTTTATTGTTGGCCCATTGGTGGAGAAGGAGGAAGTGGCTCTCGCTCAGTAAGTGAAGTCGCAAGAGGTGTGGGTGAGTTGTGTCTTATGAGGACTGTGGTCTCCCACTAATTTGACACAAATTACAATTGAATTACCATCAAAAAATTAAAAGCCCATGGACGAAAAACATACCATGTAATCACACAGGAACAGTAACCAAAAAAAGAGAAAAGGGGAAAAAAGAAGAAAAAAATAAGCAAACCTG
>NW_006922793.1:60718-74206 GCF_000298275.1 Orycteropus afer afer
TTTTTTTTTTTTTTTTTTTTTTAATTAGTTTTGATGAATACAGGTCACATATATTTTAGGATTACTTCAAATGCAATTTGTCTGATTTATTTTTATTTTTTTTTTTTGGTCATGATTAGACTGTTTTCTTCATTTCATTATTCCCTTTCTTTCTCTTTTCTCATTCTTTTATCTTTGAAACAATTGGATGGTAGATTATCAATTTTATTTCATTATATATCATGACATGCATACATACTTAAACATTATTGTATATGGAAGTTGACTTTGACCACTTAGCTGAGGTAGTGATTTTCAAATTTCTCCACTCTAAAATGACTCAATTGTTTTTTTATTCCCCCTTGCCATACTGTAATTTTTAGAAGAAAGTAATTATGAGCAACCACATTTAAGAAGAGAGAGTTTTGCAAACCCTTCTTGAGTGCAGACTATTGAAATAAATTATTTAGAGTTATTCTGTGTGAGACATTTGTCTCTTCTCATACATTTATTTATTTATTCATGTTATGAGTTATAATCCAATATTGGTTTACTTATTTTGTTTCTCATACTGTTGGAGCTTTAGGAATTGTTCTCTTTGATATATACTAAGCAATATGTAGGGCTACATGTATGTGTTGTTTTACTTTGGTTAGTTTAGATCACTCATCTTATATATTTTCTGCCCCAGGACTAAATTTAGATATCTCTCAAGGAGCCATGGTTCTTTTCATTAGAAAATAATATTAAAATAAAGATCTAGGCACTAGGTGTGCTCATTGTTTCTGAGATGTCATGTATTTTAGGCTTTCTCATCTAACAGAGAAAAATAATATGTGTGTTTATACTAATATATAGATAGATATATGTTCATATGCAAGGATTACTCTACATACACACATATCTCTATATAGTCATCTGTATCTATATTAAGCTCACTATAATTTTTCACTAATGTCTTCAACTATAATCTATTACTACATAGATCAATCTAGCTTCTTCCCATTGCATTGTTGTTAGTAATTCTGACATCAAACAATGAGTTAGGAAATGTTCCTACTGTGTATCTTTTCTATAAGAGGATATACTGAACTATGTTCAGCAATAAATATATTTGACCAAAATTATATCAGTAGCTTTAATTTAAGCAATATTTTATGTTTTCTATCATTTTAATTTTCAATTTTTCTGAATGTCTGTTTTGCAGAATGCCATCAGTGAAAGGGTTATCAGTTATTACATGTGGAAAGGGTCATGGCAAGAGAAATTGAACTTTCATACATTGGGAAAGGTGGAAGCATTAAACTTTAGTAAAGCCAATGCTAAAAGCAAGCAATTATTAGTACCTTGCCTGGGAGTCAGGCAAAAATTTGAAGAATCTCAAGGAATGCCAAAACACCACTGGTCTTCACTACCTATAGTTGTCATATGCCCATGCCTTTTCATGAACCAGACATCTGAGAGTGATAGTTTTACTTATCCTTTATCTCCTAGAACTGTTATCAGCTGGGACCCAAAAGCAATTATATTCTGGAAGATACAGTTAAAGATTTCTCTTCTTGCATGAAAAAAAATATAAAATCATTGGTAAGGGTGCAAATTTTACAAAACAAAATTACGAATTAACATTTAGAAATATGTTTTACTATTTTAAGATAAAATCTTACATTTTCCTTAAATAAATGAGTTTATTCTATTCACATTTATTGTAATTGATTAAATGCTTACCCTAGCTATATCTTTTCTTGTATACTTACCAAGACTTTTTGTTGTTGTTGTTGTTTTAACATCTACTGAATAGGTATTTATGTTGCTGCTATTGTTTTTGCTTTATTTCTTTTTACCCTTGTTGATTTTGAATTTGTGCATTTTATTTGTTTTCTTGAAAATGTTACACATGATATTTTAACATAATTTTGTATTTTATTGTAAAAGTATTCAGTCTTTTTTTCTGAATATGAGAATTCTTTAGTTATTATGTGAATATTTATTATTCATTATTCATATTATTATTGTATAAAAGCTTTAAAACACAAAAAAACTTTCTTAAACATTTGTATAATGTTTGAGTTATTTTAAAGACAACACAAATTTGACATAATAATACATATTTAGTTTTTCATTACTTATGTCATCATTTCTTTTTGCATTATACTTCATCCCTTCTGGTTTCTTTTTCTTTCAAAAGAAGTAGTTTAAAATTAGTTTAGATATATTTGCATTATGTTGGTAAATGTTTGTTAGATCTAAATTACTTTATTTTACTTTCAATTTCAAATAAAATTTAGCTGGCACTGGAATTCTGGGTTGGAGTGATCTTTGTCATCACTTTAAACACCTTTGAGGTTCCTGGGGAAAAAGAAAAAAATCCCACAAAATTTAATCTTCCTTGATATGTTCCTTTCAGAAGTTTCTGGTTCTTATTCTTGTGAATATTAATTCTCCAGTAATTAGTCTAAACTTCCATTGTAGTGTTTCTAGAAGCGTATGAGTGCAATACCTTGTATTTCCGAGTAAATTGATGTCTATTGTTAAATCAAAGTGGATATTCCTGTTCTTGCAGATTGTTCTGTGCTCTCAGTTTCTCATGTGTTCAGAGAACAAGGGATGTAGGGATTAAAATTTTCACTTGGATTCAAGGCTCTATTTTGACTGGAAGCCATCACATGCAGTTTTTTTAAAAAAATTCACTAAACATTACAGTATGAAGAAATAATCAGGATATTCATATATGGTAAAAATTATATTTGAAGTACTAGTCCATTTTCCTAGGAAGGAAGGTTGAGCAATCTACTTCCATAGCGATACTGCCTCAGAAACCCAAGGAGGGGTAGCTATGAGTCGGGTCTGACTCGACGGCGCATAACAACAACGGCAACATAGTCCATTTTCAACTGCGACAAGGAAGTCATCATTCTCATCCTTGTAATAAGAAAAAGCTAGACAAAACTTAAAAATCAATGAGTTGTCTTTCCAAGAATACATAACAACAATAAATTTTATTCACCCAACATCAAGGCGCCAAAATATATGAGACAAAAAGAAAGGAGAAATAGGCAAATATACCAAGACAACACCCCTCTTTCAGTAAATATTTGATTAAGAAGACTGATCATCAGTATAGATATAGATGACCTGAATTTCAGTATCAATCAACTTTATAGAATGATATTTATATAAAATTCTTTCCTATAACAACAGAAGATCAAAACTTCTGAAGCTCACATGGAACAGTCACCAAGAGATTCCACATCCTCGGTTATAGAACACACTTAACAAATCTGTAGATCTCTAGATTATGTATATTTTAGCTGATCCACATCTGTAATTAATCAGAGTTGTTGTTTTTATGTGCTGTCGAGTTGGACCTGACTCATAGGACCCCTCTTTGGGTTTCTGAGGCAGTATCACTACGGAAGTAGATTGCCCCATCTGCCTTCTGAGGAGTGGCTGGTGGGTTTGAACTGCCAGCCTTCTGGTTAGCAGTCAAGTGCCTTAGCCACTATGCGACCATAGCAGAGGATAACCCTTAAATTCAGTCTTTTTAGAAGACATTCAAAATTGCATAACTAGTAGGTCATATAGAAATATGTTATATATAATATTTCAAAACTGATTTTCAATATTGAATAATAATAGATTATGATATTTCTTTTAATTGTTCAGTGTTATTCTATTGTGCATTCTACTGCCACACTAAAGAAATTGGTGAAAAACAAGGCTCCAGGAATTGATGGAACACTCATTCAGATGTTTCAACAAATGGATGCAGCAACGTAGGAGCTTACTCATTTATGGCAAGCAATTTGGAAGAGAGTTACCTGGCCAAATAACTGGAAGAGATTTATCAATATTTTGCCCATTCCAAAGAAAGTTATCCAACAGAATGTGAAACTTAACACACGATGTCATTAATAAAACATGGAAGTAAAATCCTGCTGAAGATAATTATAAAATGATTGCAGCAGTATATTGACAGGGAACTTCCAAAAATGCAAGCAGGATACAGAAAAGGATGTAGAACTAGAGATATCATTGCTGATTTCAGAGGATCTTGGCTGAACATGAAGAATGCCAGAAAGATGTCAACCTGTGTTTTATCAGCTATACAAAGGTTATTGACTGTGTGAATCATAAAAAATTATGGATGAATGGGAATTCCAGAACACTTAATTGTGTTCATGAGGAACCTGCACATAGACCAAGAGGCTGTCATTCAAACAGAACAAGAGGATACTACATGCTTGTATTTCTCTTGAATAGTGAATTAAGTGTAGAACTGATGTCTTTCTTAGTTCAGAATCCTTAAGAAACAGACTTTGATGCTCTTAGATTTTCATTCAAAGGATTTATTGTGTAGTGGTCTTAGAAATAATATTTATGAGAGATGAAGAAAGTAGGATTAGACAGAAGAAGAAGCTGAAACATCAATGCAGTTGCAATAAAGGCCCTCCTACGTGGAATATATAGGAGCTCTAGTGGCACTGTGGTCAAGGCATTGAACTGCTAACCAAAAGGTCAATGGCTTGAACCCACCAGCTATTCTGCAGAAGAAAGGCGAGACTATCTTCTTACATAAAGATTAATGCCTAAAGCCTTGGAAACTCCATGGAGGTCTCTATGACTTGGAATTGACTCAATGACAGTGGGTACATGGAATATGTAGCACCCCCCCCCTAGGAAAAAAAAAAAAAACACTTCTAAGTTAGTCCAAATGAAACAAAGATTCTGGGCCTTTGTTCAAACAACAAACCAGTTATTTTTTAGATATAGCCCTAGGGAAGAATGAGCCCTTGGTATAGAAAATAATTCCCTGGGAGGAACTCTGCTGAGAGATATAAGCTCCCAGCATTTCCAGAAGTTAGAAGAATGAGCCCCTCAATCCTAATGGGGAACTGGACTTTACATCAAAGCATCTATTACAGTTACTCAGAGTTAGCTGCATGTTCAATTTCCTAAGAACCTCACATGCATATTTATAAAGTGGCTATTCTTTCAAAACTCTTACTAGCAATTTATGACAGTTCCATCACACTCTGAAAAATTTGGTTTGGTTAGTTACAGTTTAACCGATAGAGTGTGATTATAAAGTATATGTTCAATATATATCTTACAATTGTGGGTGTGTGGGAGGGGTGTGTATATAGAATGGAGGGTAGCATTTGATTATTTCTAAACGGATACAAAGGTGTACCATCATTGTTTATTCCAAATGATGTTCTTTCTCCATATGGAATTTACTTTAAATTAATGTTACTTCATATGCATATGAAGGCTGAGCGATGATTAAAGAAGATTGAAAAATAAATGGTGTATTTCAATTACGGTGTTTGCAAAGAATATTGAATAGATCATTAATAGCCAGAAGAACAAATAAATATCTCTTGGAGGAGACACAGCAACAATACTCCTTGAAAGCAAGGATAACAAGACTTCATCATGCTTACTTTGGACAAGTCATAAGGTGAACCCAGTCTCTGGAGAAGGTCATATTTGCTAAAGCAGAGAGGGTCAGTGAAGAAAAAGGGAAGACCTTCAGTGAGACTGAGTTTGCAATAATGGCTTTATATATAGCAATGATTATGAGGATGGCGCTGGATTGGAGATTTTCTTCTGTTGTACAGAGGATCCTTATGAGTCAGAGTTGACTCAACAGCACTGAACAACAGCAACAACTCAGTAATATACATTAAAAAAAAGAGAGTTTAAATATTTGAATAAAAATCTCTCCCATCAAGACATACAAATAACCAATTAATATGTGAGCAATATACTTTGAATATTTAAATATTTAGAGAAATGCAAATCAAAGACACAATGAGATATCACTTTATACCCACTGCTATTCTTTTTATAGTATGGCATTAAGTTTTCTGACTTTTACCAACCCAGTGGACAGAGAATTACTCCAAAAGATATCTTAGACTGCAGTCTTTACAGTAATAGATCACCAGGTGTTTTACAATGTGGAGTACTGGTGAATTAAAATTGCTGACCTTTGGGTTAGCTGCTGAAGATCTAACAAGTGTGCCACCAGGACTTTTTTTAGCAACACTAGAATGATAAAAATAATAACATTCAGTGTTATTGGAGATATGGAGAATTTAAAACCCTCATGTATCATTTGTGGGACTGTAAAATTGTTCAGTCACTTCGGTAAACAACTTGAAAGTTCTCCAAAAATTTGACATAGGGTAACCATGTTGTGGTTGTTGTTATGTGCCATCGAGTCTGCCCCGACTCATAGTGACCTCTCCTTGGGTTTCTGAGGTGATATTACTACAGAATTAGGATTGCCCAACCTTCCTTCTGAGGAGTGCCTGGTGGGTTTGAACCACCAGCCTTCTGCTCAGCAATCAAGTACCTTAGGCACTATAGTACCAGAGCTCCTAGGGTAACCATACAACCCTGCAATTTGTTTCCTAGGTATATTCTGAAGAGAGATTAAAGTCTTTGTCCACACAGAAACTTGTACAAGAATTTAATAAACTCCAAGAAAACCAAACTCACTGCCATCAAGTCTATTCTGTCTCATAGAGAACCCCCTTTGGGTTTCCAAGGTGGTAAACCTTTATGGAAGTAGATTGCCCAGTCTTCCTTTCACAGAGTGACTGATAGGTTTGAACCACCAATCTTCTGGTTAGCATTTAAATGCCTTAGATATTATGCCAATAGCCACAAAGTGGAAACATTCAAAATTTCCATCAACTGATGAGTGGATAAAAAAATATGATATATCTTGTCAGTGTAATAATTCTCAGTAATTAAAAAACTACTACATCGATGAACTTTGAAAATATTCTCTTTGCAAGAAAATAATCATTTTATTCTTATAAAATATCTAAAAAGACAAATTCATACAGATAGAAAGTAGATTAGTAGTTGCAGGGAGCTGAGATGGAAGGTTAGAATGAAGAGTGACTGTGAATGCGTCAGGGATTTCCTTTTTAGGGTGATGAAAATGACCTAAAAATAGGGAAGGGTGATCACTGCCTAAATGTGTGAATATAATCCAATCCATTGTATTTTGCACTTTAAAATGGTGAATTATACTTCAATAAAAATGTAAAATAACAATAATAATCATATTCTTTAACTCATAGCACTATTTTACTGTTTACTGGAAACTGATGTCTGATAATAGAATGTCATTCACTTGTCTTTGGTATTTGCAAAACCTTAATAACTATACGTGAGAAAGAAATGTGTATGAGAAAAAAATGTTTTGCTCTAAATTATTTTATTTGATCAAATTGAAAATACTGTTTAGCTTTCATTAAATATTTGTATTTAAAACAATCTATAATGAATTTTTTTTTGAGAAGCAAATTGAGTAATTCACACAATAGATAAAGATCTTAAATTATGAAATGTTGTTGTTGTAGTTAGGTGCTGTTGTGTTGGTTCTGACTCATGATGATCTTTAGTATAACAGAATGAAACAGTGCCTAGTCCTGTGCCATCCTCACAATCATTGCTATGTTTGAGCCCATTGTTACAGCTACTGTGTCCATCCATTTTATTGAGGGTCTTCCTTTTTTCACTGACCCTCTTATTTACCAAGCATGATGTTCTTTTTCAGGGGATTTTCCCTCCTGATATCATGTTAGAAGTATGTGAGACAAAATCTCAACATACTCACTTCTAAGAAGCATTCTGGTCATTGGCAAAAAAAAAAAAAAAAAACAAGCCTCCAGGAATTGAAGGAACACACCAATGAACATTCCAACTAATGGATGTAGTACTAGAAGAGCTCACTCATCTATGCCAAGAAATTTAGAAGACAACTTCTTGGCCAACTGACTGGACGAGATCCATATTTGTGCCCACCTCAAGGAAAGTTTATCCAGCAGAATGCAGAAATATCAAATAATATCATTGATATCACACACAAATAATGTTTTGTTGAAGATAATTCCAAAATGTTATAAAATAATTCATACATTTTTAAGAAAAATTATCCACCACCTATATATGCAGATGCTAATTTTTAAACCAGTTAATTAGTTTTTTTCCATTTGTTTACATAATTAACTTTATCTTTTATTTACAATTTTGAGGAGAATTCGAAGGGAATAACTTATGATTAACAATACATATGTCTTTAGACTGCCAAAACTTCCAGTTGAGAGGTGAAAATTTTTGTTCATTTTAGAGTGATTTCATCAGCTGTGACAGCCCTGATGGCCTTTGGAGTGGCTCATTGAGAGAAAGCCTCATCTTACTATTGTATATTATTTTACATTCTTTAAGGAGCTAGAATGCTCCTTAGAAATGAGAATGGCCAGCCATGATCTCTTATACTTAGGTCAAGTTTTCAGAAGGGACCAGTCCCTGGAGAATAACATGTTCGGTAGAGTGTCAGCAGAAAAGGAGAAGATCCTCAATGAGAGGGATTGACACATTGGCTACAACAATTGGTTCAAACTTGGTGTGGTGTAGTAAATTACCTGGTATGGCTTTGCTAGCCATAAGTCTTTGTAAACTCTGTGGTGGAATTTGCTGTGAGCAACTGAAGAGCTCCTGGTTGTAAAAATTATGCACCTGGGGTATTTCTGTTAGGTGCAACAGAAAGCAATGTTCTGGGAGGTTCCCGCTCTCTCTCAGGTGCTTAGAATTCTGATGTTATGATTGGTTGGTTTGGCCACTCTGCGGAGCTCAAAAGGAGGCCTCTTAAAGGCAGAAGTCCCTCTCTCTAACCTCTGACTGAGGAAGATGTGTGGCTGAGAAAGAGACACTGAGAGACATACACTGCGAGAAAAAGACACCAAGAGACATGCACTGCTGAGAAAGAGACACCAAGAGACACGCATTGCTGGGAGAGAGACTGAGAGAGACTGTTGGGTAAGAGATGGCAAGACGGGAGAGAGACTGAACATTGTTTCTGAACTTGAATTGTAGCCTGGCACTTCACTAATAAACCTCATAACCTGTGAGTTCTGTGTGGCCACTGCAGTGAATTATCAAACCCGGCAGATAGGCTTTCAGTGCTGAGGGAAGAACAGTTCGTGTAAGGGCTAGAGGGAGGCGGCATGTCTGGCCTTGCAGAAATGGGCCTTGGGCTACTGATAGTGATTCTGTCTTCTTCTTGTGTGGTTAAAGGAGGTCAGAAGATGTGGCCTCCTTGCCTTTTTAGCAGTTGGTGTCAGAAATGGGATGTAGCCATAGTCGCTGCCTAAAAGTGAGGGGGTGGGGCTGCCATGCCCAAAAGGGAGAGGAATGGGCCTGTCAGGCCAAGGGGGTGAGGTCACCATTCAGGAACTAGGGGACTGGAGCCACCCAGTGGAGAAGACCTGTACAGATACCACCCATTGAAGATCTGTACAGGTGCCAAGTTGACAAGGGGTGGAATTGTGGTGGTTATGTTTGTATGTCAACTTGACTGGGCCTGGTTGAGTGGCTGGGCATCTGGTGGTAGTTATTCCCCATGATGAGGCTGGCAATCAACTCCATGGTGAGATCTACCACAAGCAGCTACGTAGCTGCCTTTGGGATATAGTCTGCTTCCTGTATATAAGGAGAAGTTTTGAGAATGGTCTCTAGCCTATGGCATGCTTGGACCCTGCATGTAGCTGTGCCATTGCTCAGCAGCCTGCTATGCTTTGCCAACCTTGGGACTTACAATGGACTTGAATTAATGGCCTGCCATGTGGTTTGGTAACATCGGAACTGTGCCTTTTTACTTGTCAACCTTGGGCTTGCAGCTTCAGCAGCCAGCAGCTGTCTGAGTGAAGAAATATCTCTAGCTCCAGTGGGCCAGGATCAGGAGGCAGAGCTGGACTCCAAGGTTGAGGGGCTTTCACGCAACCCCTAGAGCCTGGTACTTTGAACTTGGACTTAAAGTCTCCAAATTGTAAGAATAAACTCCTGTTTGTTTAAGCCACCCCATTTGTAGTACATTCTTGTCAGACCAGTACTAGGTAACCAGAACAGAGTTGGTAAAGAGTCTGAGGGTGGTTCATGACCAGGCATTGATTCATTCTCTTGTAAGTAATTTCATTAGGAGTTGGAACCAACTCAATTACACCCAACAACAACAATAAAATATCTCTAAGAAATATACTGTGATTCTAAGACTACTATCGTTAAAAGTTACAGGATCCAGATAAAAAATGTACCTCTTGTCCTCACCCTCTAAAAAACCTACAATTCTTCACTACATCATCACTCATCTGCATGGACTTTGTTGCTTCACATTTGAGCAGTGCCCGGGCTGCTGCACTTCATCAGCATTTGTGTAGGTGATCACACAGCTGCACTGGTCACACACCTCTTTAGAGTAAGGAAGTCCATGCATAGATTAAAGTTAACTCCAGCCTTAAAGCCTTCCTTCTCAATGTCTATCATTTTCAGCAATGTCTCCTGGTCATTTGCTTTTGAAAGAAGTTGGAGGTGTTCTATAGTTCTTGCTTCTTGGCCACTTTTGGGTCTTTCTTCTTTGGTACATTGCACCAAGGACTGACCCAGGAACATGGCCTTCTTCACTGTTTGCACCTCAAGTGTTAGGTTGTCTCTAACCTCCTGCTGATAGAATGAGAGGAGCCAGCTTCATTCACACCCACTAGCTTCTGGTGAGCCACTGCATTCTCTGGACACATACATGGTCAAGTTGGCTTTACTTGAGCTCCTGCTAAGCCAACAGCCTAATTTAAACACCCCTGCTGTGAGCCCCCATGCAGCTCTGTATACGCCAAAGATGCTTATCCTCTTTCTCCTGTAACTCACAGGAGCCCCAACAAATTCCCTGGCCACTGTGATGCTTCCTGATGAGGGAAGCTGGTCCATTCATACTGACCAGACTTTGAGAATCATGGAGGTTTTTCCCCAGGACTTCTTTAGTCATGTGTCAGCATCTCCAACCTCAGGTGGTGATGGAGGATATATTTGTGTTATGAGTCTTAACTCTTCTCACAGGATGCAGATAATGAGAGCTTACAATTCAAGAGCCTGGGTTGGAATCATCATGTCACCATAAGTACATGTTTCTGAGCTGAATAGGTTGGGTGGGCATGCTAGAATCCTGACATAGGGTTCTGAACATTCAGTAGTAGATATATAGCTTCCATATCTTCCAAAATATCCCATTACATTTTCCTACTTCTATTTCTTTCTTGAAAGTGGATGATGTGAACATTCCATCTAAAAGTCAGGAGCTCTGGTGGTGTAGTGCCTAAGGCCTAAGGTTAGCATGACTGCTAACCAGAAGGCTGGCAGTTCAAACTCACCAGCCACACTCCTTGGAAGGAAGATTGGGCCATCTACCTCTGTAGATCGCATCTGGAAAATCTAAGGCGAGGAAAGTTAGTCCTTCCTAACTGCATTTTCCTCATATAATTCATGTCTGAACCACACATTTAGGTGTGTAAGTGTGTGTGAATTTCCAGGATATATGTATATGTATGTAAATAGCCTCTGAAATTCTGCAACTGAAGGTCTTGTTCTCTTCATTTTTTTCTACTCTTTCTCTACCTTATCCTCTCTTCATTCCCTTTCCTACTCTTTTTCTTTCCTTGGTTTGCTTTTCATTGATAGATAGACAAACAGATATTACAGAGGGATAGTTACAGACTGTCTCTCTCTCTCTCTATATATATATATGAGCTCTTGTAGCATAGTGGCTAAGGCACTTGACTGCTAACCAGAAGGCTGGTGGTTCAAACCCACCAGCCACTCCTCAGAAGGAAGGTTGGGCAATCTACTTCCGTAGTGATACTGCCTCGGGAACCCAAGGAGGGGTCGCTATGAGTTGGGTGTGGCTTGACGGCACATAACAACAACAACAACAAATATATATACATATATCTATCTATATCTATATCTATATCTGTATCTATATCTATATCTATTCCAGGAAATGGATTTAAAGGAAATCTTGTTGGTTTTTCTTGAAATCATAGTAAGGACTCAGAGAAATTCAAATATAACTCTCTCTGTTCTCTAATCTTGGGATTCATTCATCCTGTTAGCAGGTTGGCTGTACTTAAAATTTCAACAATTTGATAGCATGGGATTGTTTGGAGAAGCAAAAATCTTAAATGACAAATGGAGCAATAAATAAGGGAAAGAAAGTCATTATAATAGATTCAAAAAAATATAAATTGAAAGGAAGGAAATAAAATATATTGATTAAACATGACTTATAAAACAAAATCTAACACTTTAGTGACTTTCTTTAATATTTTATAACACCATCATTCATGTGCTTTAGAAATTACTGTTCTAAAAGTTCTTTTGGTGATGCATAATTAAAAGGATTTTATATAAAAAATAATCCTTGAATTTTATAGAAAAGAAAATATCAATTTATGTTAGCTATATATAGAGTCATTTTCCAGTTTGTCTTTATATTCTTTGTCTTATAAACTTCATTATCAGAAGATGGCATGCCCACTGTTCACAGCAGCTGCAATCCATTAGCCTAATGGATTAGAATTATAGGTTGCATTAGCAATTATCTATTGAGTGGTAAAATCAAATGTAAACCCTACTGTGAAAAGACTTGATTGTATCAAATGCAAGAAATACAATGTATTAGAGAAGATGTTTGTTAATAAAAATAATTTAGGGTATTTGACTAACTCACTAGAAAGTGATATGACATTTAAACCAAATAACGGAAGCTTTTTGTGTTTCCTTGTTATTGTTTAGTATATTAATAGTACACTGTCAGTTACCAGCCAATAGCCCAGATGAAAAATCAGTATTAACTGATTATTTATTCTAGTTTTCTACAAAATAATACACATATACTATGTGAATAAACATTTTGATATTACTAAAAATTGCAACTGGTTCAAATGCTTTCATTCATTTATTTAAAAAAAATAAAAAATAAAAGTACCACATTAAAAACTACAATTGCAACGAACTGTAGAGTGCCTTGCATGGACCTGTACTTGAAATGTACATTGTTTATGGACATGCCTAAACCCAATGAATAACTATTAAGAAATATCTAATAAAGAATCTTACTATTTTTTCACATTCTCATATGTTCTTTGCTTAGTTCCATTTACCTATACACATGATGCTAACAATATACATCACTTAGGAAGCTCCCTGGTCAGTGCTTTGTCTGCAACATGTAGATTCAGAAGCCTGAATGATCTGGGAATGACAACATTAATAAACTACACCCTGCAAATTTGTAGGTAGTACATATTACTAACAATAATATGTAAAAAAAAAAAAAAAAAAAAGGACAGTTGTAAATGTGATCTGTTGTAATTGTATGTGGGGGATTGCCCATATATATTCATTTTGTGTGCTTTTAAGAAAGTCATTATTACAGTTAGGTTATAAGTATATTTTGTTATGTATATATATAGAGAGAGAGAGATAGAGAGAGAGAGAGAGTGAGCGAACTCTGGTAGCATAATGCCTAAAGCACTTGACGGCTAATCAGAAGGCTGGCGGTTCAAACCTATCAGCTACTCCTCGGAAGGAAGGTTGGGCAATCTACTTCCATAGTGATACTGCCTCGGCAACCCAACAAGGGGTCGCTATGAG
>NW_006922793.1:75176-76113 GCF_000298275.1 Orycteropus afer afer
TTATGCCCTAGAGCCTCAAGGCAAAAGCCCAGCCTGGGAAACACCTTCATTTTGGCCTAGGGAGAACTTAAGTACAGAACCCACCTGGACCTCTGACTACAAAGTTTTGAGATGATAAATGGATGTTGTTTGAAGGCACTAAGACTGCCAAATTTATTTTTCAGTAACAGAAATCTAAAACATTTTCCCTTCACATTTCAATACTATTGTTTTAGTTAGTTGCCCCTGAGTCAGCTCCAGTTCACAGTGAGCCTATGTTCAACAGAACAAAATGTTGTACAGTCCTGTGCCATCCTCATGATCATTGGTATACTCAAATCCATTGTTGCATCCACTGTGTATTTTGAGTACTTTCCAACCTAGGGTACTTATCTTCCAGCACTATATTGAACATTATTCTGCTGTGTTCCGTAGGATTTTTACTGGCTGATTTTTGGAAGCAGGTCACTGGTAGGCCTTTCTTCCTTGTCTGTCTCAGTCTGGATGCTTCACTAAAACTTCTTTAATCTAAATAGAATTTATGTTTGTGTATATTACAGTGAAGATAAAATTTTATTATATCCTTATTGGTAAATAATAGTGTATAATAAAAACCAGGGATCCATCTTCATTCTTTAATATAGGTAATTCATTGTTATAAAACTATTTATTGAAACTCTCTTCCTTCCCTAGTGACCTTCAGTGCCACCAGAAGGGCATTCACTATTTATTCCTATGCCTGTTTTTGGCTCTATCATTTGGTCTACTGGGAGAAAAAAAAAAAAAGAAAAAGAAAAATTCTATCTTTGCTTCAATGTGATCATGTGGTAACTATTATATCTTCATAAACAACAACAACAACAACAACAATATATTAAGTCTAATAAGGCAAATTTACCAGTCTGCTTTTCTTCTCAGGAATAAATTAGTTATTCTATGATTTTTCATTTGATATAAA
>NW_006922793.1:76988-86776 GCF_000298275.1 Orycteropus afer afer
GGGTAGAAAAGCCACACTAAGTAATTTACTACACTGCAGCAGTATAACTAGAGCATATGACTGGCACAATATCAGCAAGGAAAAGGAAAACATGGAGAGTTACACAAGAGGTACAGACAATAAAAGCAAATACTACTGCATACATAATAGTTCATTATCAGTAACAAAACACTTTAATGTATGGGTGGATACAGAGGTAGACAGGTATAAATAGGCACCGGAAATATACCCTTGACCATACATAGGTTTGGCAAATGATATTTCTACATATATATTTGTATGGGCTATACAAATGCCCATGTGCAATTTAAATATAACAAGATGCAAAGTTAGCATAACTTCTTAGCCAAAAATAAGTAACTTGTGGGAGTGGGTCACTGGACCTGTGGGCTGAGTACCATAGTCATGAGGGACATCAGGCTGTATTGGCACAGCATAGTATGCAAAATTATTACCCTATACCTTACTTCGGTGAGTAGTGACTGAAGCCTTAAAAGCCATCTAAGTGACAACTACATATTTCATATTCTCTCCTTGTCTGGAGCAAAGAAGAGTGAAAAAAAATCAAAGATTCATGGAAACTGTTAGACCAGGAGAACCTCAAATTATATAATGCTGAAACCAGAAAAACTAGATAATGTCTAGATACCAATGCCAACCACTCAGAAAGGGAACAAAATTGGAGATCTTGTAGAGAGGGGGAAAAAAATGTGGAGTAAAACTAAAAACCATAAAAACAATCAGGTTTATTGGTCTGATAGAAATTGATGAAACCCCTGAGAGTATGGCTACAAGTCATCCTTCAGGCCTGGAGCTGAACTCTCCTGTGGCTTAACTCTCAGCCAAACACTAGATAAGGCTACTAGCTGAATACCTACCCCAAGGAGATGCACTCATTAAAGAGAAGAAGAAGAAAAAGAAAGAGAAGGAGAAGCAGAGGATTTGGAAGAGGAGGAAGAAGAGGAAGGAGAAGAAGTAGAAGCAGAAGACTCAGAAAATGCAGAAGAAAGAAGAGGAGGAGGAGGAGGATAATCATCCATGTAGATATCTTCTTTCTAAAACTTCATACTTTTTATTTACTATTCATTTCAACACAGAATGGAGTACATCCAGTTTAATAATAAAAAGAAAGAGAGTTAGTATTCTTGACTTGTTCCTGATTTTATAAGAATTATTCTACTGTTTCTTCAAGCATATTTGCTTCAGTTTTTTAGTAAGCATTTCTGTACAGGTTAAGGATGATACATTTTTCATTTAATGATGAAAGGTCATCAGACTATATCAAATGCTATTTTTGGCTCTGTTGAAGGGGTTATTGTAGTAGTCTTTAATCTGCTATGTAGTTTTTTTTTTATTAGATTTCATGATGTGAGGTCATTTTTTTAAATTAAAGGGATAGAAGCTATAATATTATATTTTTTATTTTCATACAACTTTGAATTCAGTAAGTTAATATTATATTTAGAATAATTTTACCTTTGTGCATGGGAGATTGAATGATACTTTTCTTTCATTTTCTAGTATAAATTTTAGTCACATATATTATGGCTCTCTATATAGTAAGTTAAATAATTTTTTATCCTTTTTGAAAAGTTTATATAAGACTGGATTGTTCTTTTAAAAATATTTGCTAAACTTCTTCTTTAAAACCATAGCATTATATTTCATTAATATTTGTTCTTATTTGCATTATCTTCCTCCTCCCATTTTTTTGTTTCTAATTTCTTAATTTGGCAATATGGCCCATTTGTTTTCAGCTTTTCATTTACGTACTTTAAACTTAGCCTTCACAATATTGCATTTCTTGTCCCCCATTTTTTATATATAGTAATTGTTTACTCTTCACTTGTAAGATTTTTTTTTTTCCAAAATAAGATATAAAACAAATTTAGTTTCTATTTCAATGTGTAACTTTTCAAAAGATAAAATCCATGGATATTTTAAATCTATATCTTTGCTTTGGTTTCAGTTTCTAAAATATTTCTATTGTGATTACAGAATGTGGTTTCTATGGTATTATTTCTTTGAAATTTGTGAAATTTGGCTTTACTGCTAAGCACAACATATGATTTGAAATACTGTGTAGTCTAGTAGTCTATAATTACCTGTGTGAAGAATAATATGTGTGTTTCATAAATTAATGTTCTGAGTGTATTGTTCAAATATGTCTATGTTGTTGTTGTTATGTGCCGTCAAGTCGGGCCCAACTCATAGTGACCCCTCCTTGGGTTTCTGAGGCAGTGTCACTGTGGAAGTTGATTGCCCCATCTTCCTTCCAAGGAGTGGACGGTGGATTTGAACCACCAGCCTTCTGGTTAGCAGTCAAGTGCCTTAGGCACTACACTACCAGAGCTCCTAAATATTTCTGCATGTTACCTATACTGAGAAAAAAGTGCTTAGAAATATTTCCTATTTTTGATAAAACTTTGCCCATCTCTCTATATAGTCCTATTAACTTTGTTTCATATATATATTGTGTCTAGTTTACTATGAGAAAGCAAGTTTAGTGATGTTGTATTTTTTTTTATCACTGCTTTTCTTGTTAAAATCTATTTTGTAAAACATTAACATAGCTATTTCCACTTTCTTTTAGTGTATGTTAAAAAAAATCCTTGTCAATCTTCTTTTCTCATTATTGTTTAAATAAGTCTCATAAATAATATGTAGCTGAATTTTTACAATTCTGTACTTCTATAACAGAATATCATTCATTGCCCCCAAAATTTATAAACATTTTATGATACATTTATATTTCTTTCTAACAATATTATATTACTTATTTTTATTTTCTTACACTTTCATTTGCTGTTTTTCCTTAGAAAATTATCTATGTCTGTATATGTATTCAATTTCTCCTCTTATTAGTTTAGATTGTCTATTTGTTATTTTTGTTGTTTATTCTTGAAATTATACTATCCATTCTTAATGTAGAATGCTCTGAATTTAATCGATATTTACCCCCACACACACCTTTAATAAGAAGGTATCCTATAAAGTTTGTATCCTGGTCATACTGATCCTGATATATTGTTGTTTTTGTTAGGCGCCATCGAGCCAGCTTTGAGTCATAGCAACCCCATGTACAACAGAACAAAACACTCCTGGTCATATGTAGTCCCAACAATCCTTGCTATACTTGAGTACATCGTTGCATTGACTGTGTCAGTCCATCTCATTGAGGGTCTTCCCCTTTTTTCCCGACCCTCCATTTCACGAAGTATAGTATCCTTCTCCAGTTAATGGTCCCTTCTGAAAACATGACTAAAGTAGGTAACACAAAGTCTGGCCATTCTTGCTTCCAAGGAGCATTCTGGTTGCACTTATTCCAGGACAGATTTGTTTGTTCTTCTGGCAGTCTGTGGTATTTTCAGTATTCTTTGCCAACACCATAATTCAAAGGCATCAATTCTTTTTCAGGCTTCCTTATTCATTGTCCAGGTTTCACATGCATATGAAGCAATTGAAAATACCCTGGCTTGAGTTAAATGCACCTTAGATCTCAAAGTGACAGCTTTGTTCTTCAACACTTTAAAGAGCTTTTTTGTAGCAGATTTGCCTAGGGCCATATGACCTCTGATTTCTTGACAGCTGCTTCCATATGTTACTAGAAACTATTAGTTTCTAGTATTTTAGACTTATGTTAATTCTAAATATAGTATTCATGAGGATTCATTATTATCCTTAAACTATTTTTATTATATCATTTCATTTTTTTTTTCCTACTTCCCTAAGAACTTTTTATTTATTTATTTATTTATTATTTTTTACTCGTATTGTAGTGAAAACATTCACAAGACATTTGCCAATGTAACAGTTTCCACATTTACAGCTCAGGGACACTGATGACATTTTTTTTGTTGTGCTACAATTGTTGTTGTTGTTGTTATGTGCCATCAAGTAGGACCCGACTCATAGCTACCCCTCCTTGGCTTTCCGAGGCAGTATCACTACGAAAGTAGATCTCCCAACCTTCCTTCTGAGGAGTGACTGGTGGGTTTGAACCACCAGCCTTCTGGTTAACAGTCAAGTGCCTTAGGCACTATGCTACCAGAGCTCCTGTGCTACAATTATTACTACCCTTTTCCAAAATACTATTACTGTCCTTTTCCAAAATATTCCACCATCATTAGCATAAACTCAATGGCCCACAAACAAAAGCTTCCCATTTCCCCTTCCTTCCTACCCCTGGGGGAGCTCTGGTAGCATAGTGCCTAAGGCACTCGACTGTTAACCAGAAGGCTAGCAGTTCAAATTCACCAACCACTCCTCAGAAGGAAGATTGGGCAAACTTCTTCCACAGTGATACTGTCTCAGAAACCCAAGGAGGGGATGCTATGAGTCGGGCCCCACTCGAGGGCTCTCAGTGAGTGAGCCTACCCCTGGTAACCACTAATAATCTTTGGTATATATATTTTATACCTATCTAAGAATTTTCTGTCCCTTCCCCTCCCATCCCCAGTAACAAAGAAAATGTCTTTCCATAAATAAATCTTTCCTTGACTTTTTACAGTAGTGGACTAATACAATATTTGTCCTTCTTATTGACTTAATTTCACTCAGCATAATGTCCTCCAAGTTCATCCATGTTATGCTGTGTTTTGCAGGTTCTACAGTATTCTTAAGAGCTGCATAGTATTCCATTTTATGTATGTACTGCAGTTTGTTTATCCATTCTTTGGTTGATGAGCCCTTAGGTTGTTTTCATTTCTTTGTTATTGTGAATAGTGCTGCAATGAACATGGGTGTGCATGTATCTGTTTATGTCCTCCCCCTCACCTCTTTAGGATACATACTTAATAATGGGATTTCTCTGTCAAACCTATATCTATTTCCAACATTTTAAGGAATCACCATACCATCTTCCACAGTGGTTGTCTCATTTTACTGTCCCACCAGCAGTGTATGAGAGTTTCAATTTCTCCACTTCCTCATAAGCATTTATTACTTTCTGCCTTTTTGAACATTACTATTAATGCTGGGGTGAGATGATATCTCATCGTTGTTTTGATTTGTATCTCTTTAATGGCTAATGATTGTGAACATTTCTTCACATGTTTGTTAGATGCCTGAATATCTTCTTTGGTGAAGTATCTGTTTATATCTTCTGCTTATATTTTAATTGGATTATTATTATTATTATTATTATTTTTTTTTTTTTTTTGATGTTGAGATGTTAGCGTTTTCTATGAGTTTTAGAGATAAGTTATTTGTCCAATATGTCATTTCCCATCTGTAGGTTCTCTTTTAACTCTTCTGGAGAAGTCTTTTGATGCATCTAAGAATTTAATTTTTATAAGTTCCCAATCATATAATTTTTCTTCTGCTTTTTGTGGGTCATGTGCTATGCTAGATAGTCTATGAAAGCCCTAAATTCAGGCTCTGGTAGCCTAGTGCCTAAAGCACTTGACTGCTAACCAGAAGGCTGGCAGTTCAAACCCACCAGCCACTCCTCAGAAGGAAGATGGAGCAATGTACTTCTGTAGTGATACTACCTCGGAAACCCAAGGAGGGGTCTTTATGACTTGGGGCTGACTCGACGGCACATAACAAGGACAACAAGTTTACCAGAAGACTGGGGGTTGAAGCCCACCAACTACTCCTCAGAAGGAAGGTTGGGCAATCTACTTCTGTAGTGATACCCAAGGAGGGGTTTCTATGAGTCGGGTCTGACTCTATGGCAGATAGCAACGACAACAACAAGTTTTCTTTGGTAAACTGTATAGTTTTAGGCTTCACATTTAAGTCTTTGATCCATCTGGAGTTAGTTTTTGTGTATGGTGTGAGGTATGGATCTTGTTCCACTTTTTTGCAAATGGATATCCAGTTTTGCCAACATTATTTATTAAAGAAAATCTCTTCCCCATTTAATGGAATTCAGCCCGTTGTCAAAGATCAGCTGATCATAGTGCAATGGATCAATTTATAGGTTTTCAATTCTGTTTCACTGGTCTATGTATCTGTCTTTGTACCAATATCAGCTTATTTTGACAACTATAGCTGTATACTAGATTTTTTTAAAATACATTTTATTGAAATATAATTTATGTACAGTGAAATACACCAAACTAGACTGACATGGGTCAATGCATTTTTTTTTTCTTTTTTGCAGTGTCTTTTCCTCTCTCCTCCCATACCTGGTGACCAACAAAGAAAATCTCCTTTGTATATAAACGTTTCCTTGACTTTTTACAATAAGGTGCTAATGCTATATTTGTCCTTCTGTGATTGACTTATTTCACTCAGCCTAATGTCTTCCAAGTTCATCCATGATTTGTGGTGTTTTGCAGAGAGTACATTATTCTTCAGTGTTGCATAGTATTCCATTGAGTGTATGTACCGTAGTTTGGATATACATTCTTCTGTTGACGGGCATGTAGGTTGTTTCTAACTTTTGGCTATTGTAAATAGTGCTGCAATGAAGATGGGTGTGTATGTATCTGTTCTTGTCCTGGCTTTCACTTCTTTGGGATATATACTTAGTAATGGGATTGCCGAGTCAAATAATATTTCTAATTCCAACTTTTTAAGGAATTGCCTTACCACTTTCCACACTGGTTGTATCCTTTCACAGTCTCACCAGCAGTGTATGAGAGTCCCATCTCTCCACATCTTCACCAACAATTGTTATGTTCTGTCTTGTTGTGCTGGGGTGAGATGGTATATCGTTGTTTTGATTTGCATCTTTCTGATGACTAATGATCATGATCATTTCTTCAGGTACTTGCTGGCCACCTGAATATTTTCTATGTTGAAGTGTCTATTCATGTCTTCTGTCCATTTTTCAATTGGATTGTTAATCCTTTGTTGTTGAGACATTGACGTTTTCTATACATTTTAGAGATAAGTCACTTGTCAGATATGTAATTATTAACAAATATGAATTTGTTGCTGTCATTTTGTTATGTGCTTTTTTTGTGGTGTTGATTTATTTGCACCATAAACTTTTCTGTGATGAGCTCATTTTGTTTATGAATCATGTTATCACTTACTCCCTTGCTATTGTTTTAGTATTTGCTAAGTATTTGTGCTGGTCCTCTTTTGTATTTTGATGTGAAGGTTTATCACTTATCTTTGAGGGTACCTTGTGATTTATAATTTTCTTTTCAATTTTAGAACAGTCTGTTCCATCATCTGTTCTATCTCACAATTGTCTTGACTTCCTCACTATTTAGAAGTTCTGTAACTACACTATTTCTTCTGCTTGGTTTTAGATGTCTTTGTTTATCAATTGACATGTCTGGTTCCCTGGTTACAATATTGTAAGCTTATTTTACATTGGATACTTTTATAACTGGGTTGGTTTCTGAGTTATGCCATCATACATCTTAATCATCTGTTGTTTGCTGTTGTTGGTTCTATGTCTGAAGGAATCTCAAAGGTCTTTTTTAAATTTGGTCTAGTTTTAACAAATGCCTTTAATTTCTGGTTATCTGGAAGTCTCTTATTTTCACTGTCACATCTGAGGGACTATTTTGCTGAATCTTTATGGAAGTAGATTGCCCAGTTTTCCTTCCATGGAGTGACTGGTGGGTTTGACCTGCCAACCTTCTGGTTAGCAGTCAAATGCCTTAGGCACTATGCCACCAGAACTCCTTGTTTTATATAATTCTTGGTTTTAAATTTCTTTCTTACAGGGTTTTATATATATCATTTCATTGCCTTCTTACCTGCATAATTTCTGCCAAGAAATCAGAGCTTAGTATTATTGGTTGCACTCTGTGGGTAACTGCCCCACCCCCCCGCTCCTTTCAGGATTCTTTCTTTGTCTTTGGTTTTGGTGAGCTTGATTATGATATGTCTTGGTGTTTTCTTTTGGGGTCTATCCTTGTTGGGACTCATTGAACTTATCGAATGCACATATTCTCATCTTTTATCATATTAGGGAAATTATCTTCCAACAAATTTTCAACAATTTTCTCTGTCTCTTCCTGTTCTGGAATTCCAAATACACATAGGTTATTCCTCTTGATGATCTTTTGTCTGATTGATCTTTTAACAAAGTAGTATTGAGGCATTTATCTTCAATCTTATTAATTCTGTCTTCCATTGGTTCAAATCTACTCTTTTGACCATTCATTCTGTTGTCTATTTGTGAAATCTCAGTATTAATCCTTTTGATTTTTTTGTTGTTTTTGTATCATTTTTAATTTGTTGTTTAGTTTGTCAATTTGTTCTTGTATTGTTTTCCTATATTTTTCTGGAGTTTTGTCTGCATTTTCCTTAATTTTGTCAGTGTTTTCCTTGATCTCAGTTTTTTTTTTTTTTCTTAATCTGTCTCTCAGTCTGTTAAAGATAGCCAAATGTAATTCTTTTGAATCCCTTTTCAGGGTGTTCCAATGCTGCTTCTTCTCCAGGGATGTTTTCTGAGTTTATACCCTAGTCCCTTGTTTCTACTACTTTATCTTATTTCTTTGTGTGAACTTTAATTGTTTATTGTCTCTGAGACATTGTGCTATGTTGGTGTGCATTATTTTTCCTTTATTTTGTTTTGATATATCTGTGTGAGTAGGACACTGTGCTCCTCTATGTGCTAGCACATAGCACTCTACATATTTAGCACTTAGGCACTTACCACCTGTCCCCTGGTGAGTATGATGGAGAATGAATGTGTGTGCACACATCTCTGTTAGCTGTTCATAAAGAACATTTGAGGATGAGTTTAGCTGGTATTCACCATTGCCTATCGTTGTTCAGTTGGTGCAAAAGCAAGTGACGGCCCTCACTTATTGGAAGGGGCTGCAGGAGATACAATTATACTTGGATTATGTGGGAATAGTAACTGTCTCCCACTCAATTA
This sequence comes from Orycteropus afer afer, assembly GCF_000298275.1. Taxonomy (NCBI): domain Eukaryota; kingdom Metazoa; phylum Chordata; class Mammalia; order Tubulidentata; family Orycteropodidae; genus Orycteropus; species Orycteropus afer. Next base: position 85,786 of record NW_006922793.1, read on the forward strand.
GCCATACATACATATATAAATAAATAAATGAAAACAAAAGAACAAAAAACTCATACCCCATAAACAAACAGGAACAGTTGCCCCCCTGGAAAAAAATGCAATAAATGAGAAGAAAACTTTCTAAAATATATTTTAAAGAGCAAGTGTAAAAGAATAGTAAAGAAATAATGGGAAAACAGCAAAAGAAAAATCAAGGGATAGAAGGAACCAGAAGGTAGAGAAAATAAAAGACCCAGGAAAAGGGAAGAGAAAAAAAAAAAAAAAAAAGGAAGAAGATAAAAGGAATAATTTAAAAACAAAAACAACACTGTGATGGGCACAGCATGGCCCCCAGCCTCTCTTAGGGCACAGAGCAGGATGAAATTCCTATTGGTCAAGAAGGTGGTTGTAGGCAGGGGATAGCCATATACCTGTTCACCAAGACAGTACAGGACATAAGAGCAACAAGGGAAATATCACACCTTTCTAGGTGTCAGCCTCCAGTGTGGGAACACATGCTGTCCCTGGCAAGTGTGGAGACCACTCCTATGTCACTGCTGCAATAAGAATGCCACTTCCATATACCCAAAATGGCCATGCTCACTGCCCATAAACCTTAAAAATGGCTGTGCCCTTAGGACTGCTGCTGGCAGTACATAGGTCCATTTGTCTTCTCCCCTCCGTCCCACTCATTTTCCTTTCTGGTTGTCAGGTACCAATGCAGTCTTTGTATTTGCAGTCCTCAGTGAGCAGAGTGGATTCTCAGTTTGCTATTGGGACATACTCAAAATGACCATACCCCCAGGACAGCCGGCAGTACGCTGCTCCTTTATCTTCTCACTCACTGTTTAACTTAGGTTCTTCTGTTATTTGGTATTTAATTTACCTTTTTATCCTTTCCTTCAAAGCTCTGGCTTCCAGGATCGTCTTTTGTATTAGTTTCAATTGGTTTCTTGTTGCTTTGTTGCAGAGTGTCTGTGTCTACCTGTTCTGCCAATTGTCTCTCCCTATC
>NW_006922793.1:87036-89241 GCF_000298275.1 Orycteropus afer afer
ATTTGTTAATTCTTCTTGGAGTGTATATATTCTTAACCAATACCACAATTCAAATGTATCAATACTTCCTTATTCACTGTCCAGCTTTCACATGCATATGAGGCTATTGAAAATATTAGGTCAGGCAGTGGCAGTGATATTTTTGCTCTTTAACACTTTAAAGAGCTCTTTAGCAGTAGATTTGCCTAGTGATATATCACATCTGATTTCTTGACTGCTGCTTCCATGAGAGTTGATGGTGGCTCAAGTAAAATGAAATTTTTGACATCTTCAATCTTTTCTCCATTTATTGTAGTATTTATTGGTCCACCTGTAAGGATTTTTGTTTCCTTTATATTGAGGTTTAATCTGTACCAAAGACTACAGTCTTTGCTCTTCATCCATATCTTCACTTTCAGTAAGCAAGGTTGTATCATTTGCATATCCCAGGTTGTTTATGAATCTTCCTTCCATCCTGAAGCCATGTCCTTCTTCATATAGACCAGGTTCTTGGATAAATTGCTCAACATGCAGATTGAGTAAGTATGGGGATTTGATACAACTCTGACTCACATTTTTCCTGATTTTGAAACCTGCAATATCTCCTCTTGGTCTATATACAGGTTCCACACAGCAGAATCAAGTATTCTGGAATTTGCATTCTTTACAATTTTATCCATAATTTGTTATGATCCTTTGCATGGTCAAAAAAAAAAAAAAACACATAAAAAACAGTAAACATCTTACTGATATTCTTTGCTCTCTGCAAAGGTCCATCTGACGTGAGCAATAATATTCCACATTCCATATCCTCTTTTGAATACAGCTTGAATTTCTGGAAGTTTCCTGATAATATGCTGCTACAACCAGTTGTGAATTATCTTCAGCAAAATTTACTTGCATGTGATATTAATTATATTGTTCATTGATGATAACACTCATCTGTCAGTCATCATGTTATGTGTTGCTGTGATGATGGAAGCTATGCCACTGGTATTTCAAATACAAGTAGGGTAGTGAAGTTGTGCTGGTTATATATTTATACAGGGTTCTCAGCTTTTAATTACTTAATGCATCTTTAATTATTTAAAAAAAATAGAGAAAAACTGGCAACTACTTTTTTTTTTTTTTAGAATTTTAAGTACATTTCTCACTGTTACCTGATTTTCTTTCTTTCACAATGATTCAGCAATGTATAATTTGTGTTTGAGACAATCTACTTTGTTTATCATTTCAATAATACATTTCTCAATTCTAAAATATGTGCCATTGTATGTGTTTTCTAATCTATCTGTCAGGTTTTGATAGTGTCTTTTTTTTTTCTTAGTTATATTTTATTCAATCTTTTACTCATTGGAATAATTTACACATAAACCAAAAACCAAACTCACTGCTATTGAATCGATTCTAACTCCTAGTGAACCCCATTGGCTTTCTGAGTTGGTAAATCTTTACGAAACTAGATTGCCCCATCTTCTTACTATGCAGTGGCTGGTGGCTTTGAACTGCCAACCTTCTGGTTACCAGTCAAATACCTTAGACACTATGTTTCCAGAGAGACATTTTTTACACATAGCTCTTCAAAATTCTGTTGCTGAAAATTCCAAACTCTGAATCTTGATAGAGTAATATTGAAAGTTTCTTTTCTTTTTTTTTTTTTTTTTCTTTCAGTCTAGTTAATTATAGTTTGGTGATTTTCCTTTTTCTTGTGTGCCTACATTTTATGTAATTAATCAGAAGAAATCCTGAGGACCTAAATTATCACTTCTTTCCTTTAAGAGTGATTCAATTATTTTTCCCCTTGGAGATTTCCTTTCATTTCAGCATCTTCACACATATTTTTAAAGCTATATTAGTGGCAATTTATCAAGGATATAGTCAGATTTAAGTGAAAAGCACTTTCAGAATACCTAGAGTATCAAATTACTCCTTTGTGTCTATATACACATATAGATAGATTGACAAACTGATACTGAGAAATTTCGAATAATGACTTATTTGATGGAAGAAAACTTTTATACTCAGAATATCTCTTCTGTCCCTAATTGTTATCTTAAAGCAAATGGTGATTTTTTTTTTTTTCTGAAATTAGATTTGTTCAGTAAGTCAGTTCAAGTTTGACCAAAAAAGAATTGTATTAGCTTTTCAATTGTTGACTGTAGATTCTAAGGAAAATAAGAAATTCATTAGAAAAGGAGCATTCCAGTAGCTCAATCTGTAAGGAGA
>NW_006922793.1:89451-94279 GCF_000298275.1 Orycteropus afer afer
TTGGAATGATCTCTCATTTATTTTCATTTTGTAATAACATCTTGTCATATCTCATAACTATGAGGAAAGCTGGATGTTGAAAACGCTCTTTTTGAGTGTTTTAGAGACCAATAGTGAAGTTTCCTCACTATAGTTACATAGTAATGTTTCCAAAACTTATCTCATTTATTGGACAACCTTGAATGGCAAAATAATGATTCCTGCTCTAGCCTCCTGCTGTTATTAGCGCTCAAGTAAAATTGTCTGTTGTTATCCATTTATAGAGGAAATCCTGAGAGTATTGATGTCTAATTATTTTCTTTGTATACTGAGAGATTTAATGATACATATAATGAGTAAAATGACCACATGAATATTTCATAGCATAGTTAAAATAGCTATATTTGATTCTAATGCATTTAGAGTGTGTTAATTAAGAAACTTCATGTAAATGACAGTTTCCATCTTTCCATTGGGCAATACAAAAAATAAAGCAAAGGTTTTTAGAAAAAATAGCTCATTATTTTTTATCTATAACTTATGATTCCTCATTTAAAGAATTGTTTTTAGAAGTAGATTATGTCCCGTATTTTATTATTTGTCATTTGTTGCAAGTTCGCTGTTGGTGTGACAAACTCAGTCAGTGAATTTTATTTGGAAAATTCCTAATATATGTCTTGTTATTTATTCTTCATTTTGTATTATCAAAAAATCTTACATGCTACTAGTGAAACAAATAAACTTAATTGATTAAATGTTCACTCAAATTTAAGAGTCTGATTACACAATGAGTGTTTTGCATACAAATAATATTGTGCTGCTTGGGTTCATTTAAGGCATCTCAGTGAATTTTATAAATGCATATTGACATTTCAATATTGCAGCACTTTGTTAAGACATTATCTGATAAACAAGAAAAATAACCAAGAGAGTTTAAAAAGAGAGGGCAATTTAGTTTCCTGAATAAAACAACTTAGTCTCAGTCCACTATGTGTTACTGAAGAGATTGCTCTTTGGGCAGTGCCTCACGGTGAACACCATAAAGGCTGAGGAGAGGTGATGGGAGTGTGTTTGCATTGTTGAGAGCTATCTACAAATATGTTACCTCTTTCTTCTATAGACCTAGAATTTATAAATCTAGAAATGAGATTTATCATGAAGAAATAATAAAACATAGATGCCTCAAAACTGAATATACAATACTTTGGCTAAGGAAAAATATAGTTCACTTGCTTGTTAAGAGGCATTGTTTTTAAACCACCATATACTACTAAAGGCTAGTTTGTCTTGGGAAAAGTATATAGTTGTTATTTTTACTATTTCTTTGTTTCCCCTATGCTTTTCTTATTGAGCCCTGTATATGTCTCTGAGACTTGATTTCCACCTGAATTTGTGTCCTTCCTATGAGCACTTTTATCTGAGTAAAAATGGATGCAACAAAATCCATTTTTTTTTTTTTTACAACTTTCTTGGTTAATTCTACAGCATTCTATTAAAACAAAGATTGCATATACTGAAGGACTAGGGCTAAGTAGAAGAAATTATGACATATAGAAATACAATTTGAAAAGAAATTATTTGCATACTCTTCCAGCAGTCAAAGGAACCACCCCCACACACACACACACAAACACACTCTGATCAGGTTGGCCTGGCTGTGCTCCCTTGATGTGTCATCTTTCTTTTTCTCCAAATTTCTGATAGTCTTATTCTTCAATCTGCCAAAGGAAACATTTTTTTTACCCTAAGTTCCTTTGAAATTGTATCCACTCCTAATGTATTTTTATTATTATTTTTTTTTTTTGCTTTATAATTTATACCTTCCTGCTACCAAGGCAATCTAAGGAAAATAAAAGTTCTCATAAAAATTTTAGAGGTAAGGTTTATTCAGTCAACAATAAAGCCATTTAGAGCTTCAGAAGATTATTTGAGCTGGGCTTTGGCTACCCAGATCTGGTCAACCTTGTTAATTTTTGTGGGTTTAATAAATGAACTCAACAAACGAGAGTGTATGAGTGTGTCTATGCACAACACACACAGAGAACGTAAACATATATAAGCATGAAGGAAATGCTTTAACTTCACACAAAGGAATATTTTCCTTCTAATAAATATAACTTAAAAATTCTAAGATTTGTTTGGCCTTGATATATCATTTTGACCTCTTTTGTCTTATTTGTCAACAATGTTCAGTCACTCATCATTCATGAGAAATAGAGGTCTCTTAAAATGCTTCACCAGGCAATGAGATATTTAATGGTCACATTTAATTATACAAAGATCTGGCAGAAATTTTGAAAATTATATATTTTTTTAATATATTCTTGATGATGATGATGATGGATCACTACCGTTGAGTCAAATCCAACTCATAGCAACCCCTCCTTGGGTTTCTGAGGTGGTATCTCTATGGAAGTAGATTGCCCACACTTCCATCAGAGTAGTTGGTGGGTTTGAACCACCAGCCTTCTGGTTAGCAGTCAAATGCCTTAGGCACTACACCACCAGAGCTCCCTTTACTTTCTCTTAGCCACATCAAATTCTTAGATAGAACAATCCTCATTATTGATTTCTGGAACTGAAGAAGATATACAATAAGTGTTCATTAGTCTCTTTCTCATGGTAGCCTGATGTATTAAAGAGTAGCATAACACCATAAGGTTCTCTTGGCTATAATCGTGATGAAAGTAGATTACCAGGGTTTCTGCAATGCAACAGCTGGAAGAGTCCAAACCCCAGCCGGCACCTTTAGGCTAGCAGCTGAATACAAACAGGTTGAACCCTAAGGTCCACATGAGTCAGAACAGACTCAATGCCAACTAATAAAAATAACAAAACAACCTGTTTTTCAGAGAAAATCCCCTGAGTGAAGAAATGAATGTTTTAGTTACAAAAGTATTGATGTTAATAGTGGAATCGTGGATAAGGCTAGGATTTTGTTGAAAATTTTAATCTATTTACATGAGGAATAATTTACTCTCTCTCTCTTTTTTTTTTTTTTTTATTTTGTATTGGCGTCTTCACTTGGCTTTGCTATCAGAATTATGCTTGCTTCATAGAATTGATTCTGAAGTATTCCTTCTTTTTCAACATTCTGCAATAGTTTAAGTAGAATTGGTGTCAGTTCTTCTCTGAATTTTGGTAAAATTTGCCAGTAAGATCCTTTGGGCCAAGGCTTTGTTGTTGTTAAGAGTTATTTTATGGCCTAGTGAGTTTCTTCTTTTTTATGGGTCTGTTAACGTTTTCTAACTCAATCTGTGTTAGTTTTGGTAGATAGTATGTTTCTAGATATTTGTCTGTTTCTTCTAGGTTTTCAGTTCTTCATATTAACCTGACATTATCCTTTTTATTTTGGTTGATTCTAATGTAACATCACCAGTATCATTTCTTACTCATATTATTTGCATCTTCTCCTTTGTTTGTTTTGCCAGTGGTTTGTCAATTTTATGAATTTTTTCAAAGAACCAACTTCCAGTCTTGTTGATTCTTTCTATTGTTTTTCTGTTTTCCATGAGCATATGTAGGTTTGAGACAGGATATTTCTACATATGAATTTACAAATGCTGCAAATATATCCGTGTATATAGTACAGCACCCAAAGCACAACATTATGGAAAGTTCTTATCTATAACCAAATACCTTGAAATCTCTTGGCCTGGGTCTCAGGACAGTAGTCTTGGGAACATAAAGTTCATTTAGTACCACAGTCCATGAAGAAATTTGTCTGTATCTTATTTTGGTGAGTAATGGCTGAGTTCTTAAAAAAAAAACAGTTGTGTGGCCTTTTAAGATACAACTATTGATCTCTCTCTTCTGGAGCAAAGAGGAGTAAAGAAAATCAAAAATATATGGAAACAATGAGTCGAAAGGATTAATAGACTTGAGAAACTCACCCTCTACAACCCTGACATGAGAAGAACTAGATGGTGACAGGATATCAACACTGATTGCTTTGCATGGAGTCACATTAGTAGGTGCTCGATAGAATGGGAGAAAAATGTGGGATACAATTCAAAATGATAATAAAAAAGAACAGCCAGTTGGTTCATTGGTTGGATGAGATTGGTAGAACTCCCAAGAGTATGGCCCTTAGTCACCTTTCAAGGCTTGAACTGGAACCCCTGTGGCTCAACTTTCTGCCAAACCATAAGGTGAACAATAACACCTGAGAGGTACCCACTACTTAGAACAATCAATCATTTGAGATCAAAAGAGTAGCCTTTGCCCAAGGACAAATTTCAGAAGGGAGGAAGGAAGGGAAAGAAGGAGAAAAAGAAATGAGAAACACAAGGAAGAAATGAGATGAGTGCAATTATATTGTGGAGATTGCAATAAGTGACATGAAACAAAATGTGTAAGAATTGTTTAATGCAAAAGTGATTTGCTCTGTAAACATTCACCCAAATCACAATGAAAAGTTAAAATAATTATAGTAATCAAAATTCAGTCTTGATCAATTCAATTTAAAGTAAAAGGGAAAAGTGGAAAGTTCCAAGAAATGGAGTTTATTAGCTAAATTGAAGCATTTAACCATTCATTTAAAAAATAATTTGGATAATCAAATATCAATTGGAATTTCAACAATGCTAAAAAACAGTTAGCAAATTGCTCACCTAATTGATAAAATTAATCAATATAATAAATAAAGGATAAAAAATTTAACCTTTCTGAAGGATTTACTTTTGCTGTCCACCTTCACCAGTTTTACATGGTCAACCTCATTCTCCCTAGTGGCATTATTGTTGATGGATCACTGCAGCACAAATCCAGTAATGATTGCTCAGCAATGTTCAGAAAGTGTCATTTCCTCAAAACTCTTCACACATTGCTATGTTTATCTGCTTGCAGA
>NW_006922793.1:95454-96602 GCF_000298275.1 Orycteropus afer afer
ATGTCATCCCACAATTCATCTGGTTTTCAGTTGTGGTGTTCAATGTGTCAAATCTATTCTTCAGATGATCTCTAAATTCATGTGTGATATAATCAAGGTCATATTTTGGCTCTCATGAAATTGTTTTAATTGATTTCAGTTTCAACTTGAAATTGCATACAAACAATTGATGTTTTGTTGCACAGTCAGCTCTTGGCCTTGTTTGGCTGAAGATATTGAGCTGTTTCATTGCCTCTGGGCACAAATGTAGTCGATCTGACTCCTGTGTATTTCATCTGGCAAGGTCCTTGTGTATTGGTACCATTTATGTTGTTGATAAAAGGTATTTGCTATGAATAAGTCATTGGTTTTGCAAAATTCCATCATTTTATCTCTGGTGTCATTTCTATCACTAAGGTCATATTTTCCAACCACTGGTGATTCTTCTTAGTTTCCGACTTTTGCATTCCAATCACCAGCAATAATGTATCTTGATTATATCATGTGTGGTCAAATTCAGACTGCAGAATTTAGTCGAAATCTGTACTTTTTTTTTGTCTTTGGCTTTCATGGTTGTTTCATAATTTGAATAATAGCAGTTTTAACTGGTCTTTTGTAAGCATATGCATATTATTATATTACAGACAGCATTGTACTTCAGGACTGATCTTGAAATATTCTTTGTGATGATGAATGCAACATCATTCCTCATCAGTTAGTCATTCTTGGCATAGAAGATCACATGATTGTCTATTTCAAAATGAACAAAACCAGTCCATTTCAGCTCACAAATTCCTAAGATATCTATCTTTATGTATTCCATTTCATTTTTGACAACTTCTTACTTTATTACATTCATACGTCATACATTCCATGTTCTCATTGTTAATGGATGTTTGCAGTTGTTTCTTCCCATTTTGAGTTGTGAGCCATCAGCAAATGGAGATCCTGAAAGCTTTCTCCACCCATAGCATTGAAGTAGACTCTACTTTGAGAAGGCAGGCCTTCCCCAGTCTAATTTTTAGTGCCTTCCAATCTGAGGGTCTTATTTTTCTACACTATACCAGACAATGTTTCAGGACTGTTTATAAAGTTCTCCAGTAATATATCAGGCAGTGTTTCTTTGCTATTCATAAGGTTTTCACTGGCCAATTCTTTGAGAAGTGGAT
>NW_006922793.1:98798-99342 GCF_000298275.1 Orycteropus afer afer
GACAACTACAAACAAAAAGAGGGAAAAGACTGTGTAGTCACAGAATTTCTAAATGGTGAGGAAGTTAAGAAAGTTGGAAGATAGAATGGACTGTTGTAAACTTGGGGATCAAATTATATGTCACAGGGTAACTTCAAAGAAAAATGATAAACCTTCACATCACAATAAAAAAGAGGACATGCACAAATATTCAGTATATACTAAAACAATAGCAACAAAGGAAATGATAACATGAAGACATTATGCTGAGTGAAATAAGTCAATCACAAAAGGACACATATTGTATTAGTCCATTATTGTAAAAGTTAAGGAAAGGTTTATCTAATGAAGGAAATTTTCTTTGCTGGTTACCAGGGGTGGGAGGGGAGGGGAGGGAATGCTGTTAGATAGATAGAGATAAATATTGATTTGGGTCAAGAGAAGGACAATGTACCAAATGTGAATGACCAATATGGAAGCATTGAGGATGAGAAAGACATAGAGAGGTACATGGGAAATACAGACAATGAATATGTACCCTTTTGCATATACAGTGCTGAATTGT
>NW_006922793.1:100266-117836 GCF_000298275.1 Orycteropus afer afer
ACAATAAATTTAAAAAAAAAATTAAAAAATAAATAAATAAAATTGAGAAGTTATAAAAGACTGGTGAATTTCTAGTTTGATTGGTCAGACAGCTTGTTTAGTTTGATTGGTCAGAAAGTCTGTTTAAATAATGTAATTTGCCAATACTTTTGGCATTCTTTTAAAAAGTAATAAATTTATCACAAGGGATGGAAACAAAGCCCAGAGTTTAGGTGAATATTGTTAATAGTTTAATGTAAAAGTTATGTATAAAGTGAAAAATATACATTCTTACACATAAACATTAACTTAGTATATGGAGGCACATGAAATGAATCTCATAAGTTTAAGATTCAAGTTTAAAATCCTGTACAAATTATTGAGGTCAATTTTTATGATACACAGTTCTCAGCACCATAATAGAGTCACAGTCAAAACTTTTAAAAACATTTATTGAAAAATGTTGAATTTTGAAATGCATAGATTAAAATGCCAACTATTTTAGTTTCATCAACAATTATTATTTTTCCACTTGTAAATCAACATACTTTAATAAAGGCTATACTTTTAAAACATTATGCACTTTATTTTTTTCCATACAACATTACTCTTTCTTGTTTTAAAACAAAATTAAAGAGCATAATGTACAAATCTTTTTTTTTTTTTTTTTTTTAATTACAAGGGTGAGGGAATTAATTCAGGTACACATGCATACTTAACATAAACACAGACTTTCTCTACTTACTTTGAATTACATAATAGTTATGAATGCAAATCATGGTCTTTAAAGACCAGTATTTTGATAGCTTGATTGGTCATGTATGCTTGTCTCTTTTATACAACAAAGGTGGCATATTTAAATGCAAGCTACACTCAACATTTCTCTCTTACATCCCATCTCAAATACTTGCAAGGATATGTATGCAACTTGTGGATATGATCAGTATTTTGAAAATGTTTTGTTACCTTACAAGTCTATGCAAATCATTTTAAAGCTTTCCTTCTAAATGAAGCCTTTAGAAGCTTAGTAACAAATTTTCATTCCTGATACATAATTTAGAACGGTGGTAGTCTCCATAATATGTGGTTCGCTCATGGGGAAGTTGCTGTTTTATATTAAGTTGATAATATAGACTGTTACTGCCAATAAATTAGTTTCTTTTAGAACTACAAATCCTATAATGTTTTCTAATAACTACAATATATGGAATAAATGGTAATATTATATTTATATTGTATATAGATCACATAGTTCTTTACTCAGAGTGACTGTAAAGTCTTAATGTAGTGCTTTCAAGAGATCTATGTTGTTTTCCATAGGGTCTATTACAATTCAAAATGAGGTGATAATGCAAAACCATATTGCCTATTTGAAGCTCTTTGTTCTCTGTCTTCATTATAGGAGAACATATAACTTTCCAAGCATTTTATTTACTCTCCTTGGGTGAAAATCCATAGTGTATATATATATATATATATATTATTTTTTTTTTTTACTTTGTTATCAAAAAGATAATGCTGGTATCTAAAACCCTATGTATGTGACAACATTTCTGCTTTGAAAGAAGGACAAAAACAAATTCTGCTGAGTGTATCTCATTGATACATGTATTCATCACTGTTGACTATGTGCAAGTTGTGCTAAAGTAGTATTTCTATTTTATGATAGTATTGTAAGATGGCTGTTATTACCGTTTTACAGATAAAAAATAAGAATGTGATGGAAAGTAACGTATTCACAGTCACATTATTTTATAGTAGCTGAGCAAGAACTGAAGGTCTGGTCTGGCAGATTTTGAAGACATTTTCTAAACTGCCCTTCTTTGCACTGAACCAGTACCCTCAGTGAAGTTGTGATTTAATTCTTGAAGATCTGTATATTCTTTTCTCTTCCCTTGATGTCTGAGAAGTAGGAATGAAAGTTGTTTTTTTTTTTTTAAACTTGTTTGTTTTTATGTTGTTTTATTGTGACCATGATATTTATCACTTATACTCTAAAATTTCATTTACATAAATGCAATTTTTCTGTTAAAAGGAAATGAAAATATCCTTAATTGAAGACAACAAAACATCATACAGAGTGACCCTTCTTGGTTTAAAATCCTGCTACAACAATTACTAAGGAACTCTGGTTGTGTAGTAGTTAAGGCATTAGTTGCTGACCAGAAGGTTGGCAGTTTGAACTCATCAGCCAATCAGTGGAAGAAAGATGAGACAGTCTGCATCCACAAAGATTTACAGCCTTGGAAACACAATGGGGGTCACTATGAGTCAGAATTGACTTGATGACAGTAAGTTTGGTTTGAAATGAGTTATTAGCTGGGTAGTATTGAGCAAGTCATTTAATCCTTCTGTGCTTTAATTTCTACCTCTATACTGTTGTTGTGAAGTACCATTGATTAGGTCCATTGAGTTACAGCAAACAATAAGCTCTGGTGGTATAGTGCCTAAGGTATTTGACTGCTAACCAGAAGTCAAAGGTTCAAACTCACCAGCCACTCCTCAGAAAGAAGACTTGGCAATCCACCTCTGTAGAGATATCACCTCGGAAACCCAAGGAGAAGTCACTATGAGTCGGAATCGACTTGTTGGCAGTGAGTGAGTGTGTGTAACCTAATAGAACAAAACTCTATCCCATCCTGCATCACACTCACAATCATTTCTATATTTGAGCCCGTTGTTGGAGCTACTGTGCCAATCATTCTCACTGATATTCTTCCTCTTTTTTGCTAATCTTCTACTTTACCAGGCATAATGTTCTTCTCCAGGGCTTGATCTCTCCTGATGACATGTCAAAAGCGCTTGAGACAGAATCTCTCTCTCCTGCAGTTCTGTTGGCCTAGTGCCTAAGGCATTAGACTGCTAACCAGAAGGCTGACAGTTCAAACCCACCAGCCACTCCTCAGAAGGAAGGTTGGGCAATCTACTTCCATAGTGATACCACCTTGGAATCCCAAGGAGGGGTCACTATAAGTTGGTTCCAACTTGACGGCAGTGTGTTTGTGTTTGCTTCTAAGGAGTATTTTGGCTCTACTTCCTCCAAGACATATTTCATCTTTTTTCTGGTATACTCATTTTTCTTTAGTAACACCACAATTCAAATATATTGATTCGTCTTCAGTGGTCCTTTTATATTGTCAATTTCACATCTGAAGCAATTGAAAATACCATGGCCTATGTCAGGCTCACATTCATCTTCAACATGAGAGCTTTGTTTTTTAACACTTTAAGGAAGTCTTTTGCAGCAGATTTTCCCAGTGCAATACAATGTCTAATTTCTTGACTGCTGCTTGCATGGGTATTGATTGTGGATCCAAGTAAAATGAAGTCCCTGACAACTCCTATCTTTTCACCATTTATCATGATGTTGATTATGGGTACAGTTTTGAGGGTTTTTCATTTCTTTATGTTGAGGTATAATCTATACTGTAGGCTGTAGTCTTTTATCTTCATCAGTAAATGTTTTAAGTCTTCTTCATTTTCAACAAAAAAGTTTGTGTTATATGCATTTCACAGGTTGTTAATGAGTCTTCCTTCATTCTTAATGCCACATTTTCCTTCATATAGTGCAGCTTCTCAGATTATTTGTTCAGTATACAGATTGAATATGTTAAGGAAAATGGACAACCCTTACATACAACTTTCCTGACTTTAAACCATGCAGCCTTTGTTCTGTTTGAACTATTGCCTCTTGGTTTATATACAAGTTTTGCATGAGCAAAATTAATTGTTCTGGAATTCCCATTCTGTCCATTGTTATACATAATTTATTATGATCCAGACTACCAAATGTATTTGCATTGTCAATAATACACAAGTAAATTTTTTTCTGGTATTCTCTGCTTTTTATCCAAGATCCATTTAACATCATCAATGATATCCCTTGTCCTATATTTACTTCAGAATCTGGTATAAATTTCTGACACTTTCTTGTGTATATATGGCTACATCCATTGTTTAATTATCTTTAGTAAAATTATGTTAAAATTATATTTTAACATAATTAAAATAATGATATCTAATTCATAGGTTAATGGTAAAAATTTAATGAATCTATATCCATTTCTGCACAGTACATACATATTCATATTTATATATGAATATATATGTTAGTGTATGTATACATTTATTAATGTGTGTATACATGTGTGTAGTTTACAACAGTGAGCAGCACATAAATGGTCTACTAAATAAATTTTAGCTATTATTATTCCTATTAAAAGTAACTTTCTTAAATGTATTATATTGTAGAGATTTTTAGTCAATTTCTGACAATTATTTCTCTGTTCATGTTTACAGAAAGAATGGCAGTTAATAGGTCCAAACTTTATTTTTCCCTTGAAAAAATTGGAAAGGAGACAAAGTTTGAATTTGGTTCATTCTATCTCCAAATCTCTAAAGTTTGAACATTTTTAGTCCATTTAATTTTATTTTCTTATCACCATTTAGGAGTCATTTTTCCCCCCTAATTCTGATCTGCTTTTCCTGTGTGTTCATAATGTATTCACAGTAAAGAAATTTTGAGCTTAACATGATAATTTTAATGGATATTTTCAGTGGGCTGAATATAAACCACACCCATACCCATTGCCATTGAATAGATTCTGACTCTTGGTGACCCTATAAGACAGTGTAGAACTTCCCTGTAGGGTTTCCAGGGCTGTAAATCATCATGGATGCAGACTGCCACATCTTTCTCCAATGGAGTAGCTCATGAGTTTGAACCACCAACCTTTTAGTTAGCAGTCAAGCATTTAACCACAGTGCCACCAGGGCTCCTTTGCTGAAGACAACATAAAACTAAATACAAAAACTGTGGAATTTTAGAAATTCAATAACAAAATTTCTTCCAAAATTTCTTTGCAGTATTAGTAAAATTATAGTGGTTAAACACTCATTCCAAATAAGTGAAGGAATAACCCCACTTATCATATGTGTGTAAGAGGTTGGTCTTTGTGATATCGGTTGATATTTGCAGATTTTTCACACATGGTGTTTTCCAATTCTGAATTGCATAGTTGGCAATTTCCTTCTCTTTGGTTTCTATCTAGTCCTTGATTCAACCCTGATGTTAGTAATAAGCATAAAGGAAGCTCTTCTGAGTCCACTGGTCACTTTAGACTCAGCTGGAGGGAATACATTAGGCCCAAGACCACACAAAATAGCCATCTGTTAGCCTGACTCACCATAATCTACTACAATAGCCAGATATATTAATTTGCAGTGTGTCTGATCATGTCACTCCTCTTTTGAAACTCTTGCAATGATTTTTCCCATATCATTCAGAGTATAAATCAACATTTTTACCAGGAATTAAAAATTCCTATATTATCTGACCCCAGTCCCTTCCTAACATTATCTCTTTTAGTTTTCACTGTGCTCCAATTACACTGACTTCCTTGGTGTTCCTCAAATATACTAAGAACATAAATTCCTCAGGGTCTTTGAATTTGTTTCCCCTCTCTCAGGGAAAGTAAGCATTCCATCAAATATGCATATGATCTGTCCTTTAACTTCCTTCAGGTCTATATTCAAATAGGACCTGATCACCTTCCACAAGAGAACCTCAGGCTCCCAACCATTACATTGTCCTTCTTTATCCCCTCTGCCAAAATTTATTATTTCCCAAAGCACTTATTTATTATTACATGATAATAAAAAGTCTATATTTATATTTTATCAGACATATTTCTGCAATACTTTCTCTCTACCCCCGGTGAATGTAAATTAAATGGAACCAGCAATTTTATCTGATGTTCTAAGTTTCAAAAACAGTTCTTGACAGTAGTAAACACTCTTTTTTTTTTTTTTTTTTAATAAGACTTCTCCTTTGTGGTCTTATTATTAAACTTAAATAAATGTAACATTTTTTTTTTTCTTTTTATACCACTAATTTCTCTAGCAATAGCTGTGTACTGAATTACAGCTTCCTTTACTGAGACTCGGTCAGCTTTTTATGTATTCTACACTCAACAGACCAGAGCTAGATCAAACATTGCATTACTTTCAGTTCTTTTCTGAGTAGAGGGATAATCCTGGTCCACAAAAACATTGCTTACATTGTTTTATTTATTTGCTATTGCTTAGAAGCTCCTAATGGTATCAGATCCAGTTACAAATGATACTTAAGAATATAGAACATTGTCTTCAAAATTTTCATGGATTATAATAATTTGACAGTAACATTTAGGTTTGTTCATTTATTACAAAGAGATTTGGAAAATATTGTAAGTCAACAGAAAGGAAGGGCATACATTTAAGAAAAACACAGCATTGAAACTGATTACGAGTTTCTTAAAAGTGAAGATAGAAATTGAAGGCCTTACTAGCCACATTACTGAATAAAAATCCTATCCATTATTAACCTATAATTTACTAAAATTAGAAAAACCTAAACTCATACTTTCCAGTCAATTCTGACTCAGAATCACCCTATATGACACAGCAGAACTGTCCCAAAGAGTTTCTAAGGCTATAATCTTTTATGGAAGCAGAATACCATATCATTCTCACCTGGGCCACCTTGTGGATTCTTACTGCCAATCTTTTGGTTAGTGGCCAAACACTGTAACATTTCTGCCCTGAGGGCTCCTTTTAAATTTACTAGAGAATGTTAAAAAAGAGACATTTTCAAATAAAGACAGTGTTTATTTAAAAGTAATTATATTTCTCCATTTTTCAATTTGAATACACTTCTATCTACTTTATCTACTGTAAAGATATATAGCTTTGGAAAAACTATGAGGGTCACTATAAGTCACAATTGACTTGATGGCACTGGGTTTGTTTTCAGATTCTTTAAAATGTCATTTTTGATTGATTTATCATGACACCTGTACAAAGTTTAACCTTTGTGGCCTTTGATTTCCTGCATGCTTTTCCTCTGTTCACTTATGCAATGGCATCTCATATTACTATCTACCTTGTTCTCTATGCTCCAGGTGTACTCTAGGTTTTCTATTAGTTCTTATGATAGATCACATTTTTCCTGCATGGATCCTTCCACTTGGAACTTTGTTTACCTTCTCCTTTTGCAAGACTGGCTCATACTTATCCTGAGAACTTAGCTTTGATATCACCTCCTTGACCCTTTCTTTCCATGGTTCTTTACTATGTCCCTATATTTATGTCATTAGCACTTATCACCATATATTTTTTTAGCTTTGAATTTTTTTCTACTTAAATCTGTACACTTTAACACTGTTTCTCTATCTAACTGTAAAGTAACACCTGTGTGGATAGGAATTTTATCTGCCTGGTTTATAGCCATTTCCTCAGCTCTGTAGCTTCAACACAGTTGTTCTCAGTGATAGTGTTGCATACGTGAATGAATGAATACATGAAATAATCAAGATAAAATGGAATGAGGAAGGAGAACATAAATACTACTATCTAATACTAAATTATATAATGCATCTTTACAAACTTATATAAATCCAATAAAAACAACCTCCACAAGAAGGGATCACAAGGAAAGTAACATTCTCAAAGAATGAACAAGTTCCAGTGTTCTTCTACTTTGGAGCTACCATTCTGAGAAGACTTGAAGCTAAAGCCAATAAAATCTAGTCACTCATTTTCTTAAAACAAAATCTATTGCTTTGTTATTTCTCCTCTCAAGATAAATTATTTGAGGCAAGTGGCTCATTAGACACATCATTGTTCAAAGGTTGTTCTTAAACTCAAGAAAGCTTGTCACGTTCAGAAAACCTAAATAACAATATGGTTCCACCTTAAGCACTTCCAATTGTTCATTAAATGTTGTTATTAAGCAAAAAAAATAAATAAATAAAAATAAAAAGGTGAAAATAGCATGGTGCACACATTTAAAAGAAATATATTTACTCCTAGTGAAAGTTATTACAAAAACTAAGTTCATACCATAGAGGCAGGTCTATTTTACAGAAGAATATAAGCAGTAGTGTCAGATGACTTTCTTGACTGTTCACAACTAATAGTAATAGGGAAATTGAGACTGATATTCCAGAATACATGCCAGCACTTGAGATCACTTCAGGTGTTTTACTGCTCATGTCTCTTTTGATGAGTCACTGCCTGTGCCATGATAGTTGTTAGATATTTGTGTATCATTTCTCTGTAAAATGTAATTAACCTATTACATTAACATAATTAACCTATTCATAAGAATAGGTTAAGTACTGGATAATTTAAATTGCCTAGTATAAATTTATTATTTTTCTTTAAGTCACTAATCTGGGAGAGAGAGCCACTGTTAGGTTGTCATTATCTCACTTGTGTAACGATTCTGAAAATATAGAACAACAACAATAAGAAGAAGAAGAAGAAAAAGGTTTTACTATAATATTCCAGTAGGATAGAATGAGGATAGAGGAAGAATAAGTGGGTTTTTAATTTAATAAGGAATAATAAAATGTTGATATTATTGAAATTATGCATGCTAAGGCCTATGTACATTAAGGACTAAATACATCTTGTAATAGATTTGAAAAATGGAGACTTCTGTACTCAAGCAGATTTGGATTCAAATGTTTTCCTTAAGTAGCTCAGTTTAAAGAGCTCTGGTGGCATAGTGCCTAAGGCATTTGAGTGCTAACCACAAGGTCGGCAATATAAACCCACCAGCCACTCCACGGAATGTTGTTGTTGTTAGGTGCCTTTGAGTAAAATCTGACTCAGAGCAACCCTAAGTACAACAGAACAAAAACACTGCCCGGTCTTGTGCAATCCTTACAATGCTTATTATGCTTAAACCCATTGTCACAGCCACTGTGTCAATGGATCTCATTGAACGTCACACTTTTCACTGACCATCCATTTTACCAAGCGTGATATCTTTCTCTAGAGACTGTCCTTTTTGACAACATGACCAAAATATGTTAGACAAAGTCCACCCATTCACTTTTAAGGAACACCTCAGCAGTACATCTTATAAGACAGATTTGTTCATTCTTTTGGGAGTCCATGGTATTTTCAGTATTCTTCAACCACACAATAGTTCAAAGGCATTAATTCTTCTATAGTCTTCCATATTCATTGTCCAGCTTTCACATGCATATAAGCCAATTGAAAAATACCATGACTTGAGTCAGGCACACCTTAATCTTCAAAGTGACATCTTTGCTCTTTACTACTTTAAAGAGGTCTTTTGCCACATATTTACCCAGTGCAATATGTCCTCTGATTTCTTTACTACTGCTTCCACAGGCGCTTTTAATGGAACAAAATAAAAAGAAATCCCTTGTAACTTCAAACTTTTCTCTATTTATAATAAAGTTGCTTATTGATCCTTTTGTAAACATGTTTTTGTTTTCATGTAAGCTGATAGGTAATCCACACTGAAGGCTGTAGTCTTTGATCTTCATTAGTAAGTGCTTTTGTGACATTCACTTTCAGCAAGCAAGGTTGGGTCATATATATATATCAGACTGTTAATAAGTTTACCTGCCAACCTGATATTATGTTCTTCTTCATATAGTACAGCTTCTCAGATTATTTGCTCAGTATACAGATTGACTAAATATGAGGAAAGGATACAACCCTGATATACATCTTTCTTTATTTTAAACCATTAAGTGTCCCCTTGTTCTGTTTGAATGGCTGCCTCTTTCAATAATAGTATGCAATTAATCCATTTATTTAAAAAATAAATACCATTAAAACATATGCATTAAAAGAGAAGACTAAATCTTTAAATTTTTGCTGTGAACATATGGTAAGTTTTATATTATTTGACATATTTTATGCTTTATACTATTTGATATGTCAAATAGTATAAAATATAAAGTACTTTGTAAAGCTCTAGAAAATAAAACCATGATAAAACACTGTTGCTGTTCTTTGTTACTTGCCATCCAGATGATTTTAACTCATGATGACCCCATATGTTATAGAACAGAAGAATTCCACAGGATCTTGGATATAATTTTAATGAAAGCAGATTGCCAGACCTATCTTTAGCAATACCACTGAGTAGGTTTGAACCACAAACCTTTAGGTTAGCAATTGAAGGCAAATTATTTGCACTATCTATGGAACTTAATAAAAAGGAGCTTTTATGGCACAGTGCCTGAGGCACTTGACTGTGAACCAGAAGGGTGGTAGTTCAAATCCACCAGCTGCTCTTGGAAAGAAGATAGAACAATTTATTTTGTAAAGAAGGATCTTAGTAAAGGGATATATTTATATCATATAATTTCTCAAATAAATTCAGTAAAATTTTTTATTCCTATTTATGGCTCATTAAAAAAAAATGCTAGAACACTTTTTCATGGGCACTATCTCTCAACAACTAACTTGACAACATCATGCTGAACATACACTGCTTGCTGCTGTTGTTAGGTGCTGATGAGTTGGCTCTGACTCAGAGTGAACATATGTCCAACAGAAGGAACACTGTCGGGTTCTTTGCCAGTTCACAATCCTTGGTATACATGAGCTCATCTTTGCAGCATCTATGTCAATGAATCTCTTCGATGGCCTTCCCCCTTTTTATTGACCTTCTACTTTTCCAAGTATGATATCCTTCTACTGGGAATGGTACCTTCTGACATGACCAAAGTTGTTGTTGTAGATGTTGTCAAATCCTCTCCCACTCATAATGAACCTACACACAGCAGAACAAAAAAACACCAAGTCCCTTGCCAGCTCCATGATACTTTCTATATTTCAGCCCATCACTGCAGTCACTGTGTCCATCCATCTCATTGAGGGCATTCCCCTCCCTCATTGACTCTCCACCTTACCAAGCATGACATCTTTCTCCAGGGAATGGTCCCTTCTGACAACATGAATGAAGTAGGTGAGACGAAGTCTGGTCATTTTCACTTCCAAGGAGCATTCTGGCTGCACTTTCACCAGGACAGATTTGTTAGTTCTTTTAGCAGTCCATGGTAGTTTCAACATTCTTCACCAGCATCACAACTCAAAAGCACCATTTCTTCTTCTGTCTTCCTTTTTCAATCCCAGCTCTCACATGCATATGAGGTGATTGAAAATACCATGGCCTGGGTCAGGTGCACCTTAGTCCTCAAGGAGACGTCTTTGTTCCTCAGCACTTGAAAGATGTCCTTTGCAGCCAACTTTCCCAGTGCTATACATCATCTGATGTCCTGACTGCTACTTTTATTGGTGTTGATTGTAGAACCAAGCAAAGTGAAGTCTTTGACAACTTCAATCTTTTCTCTGATGCTGCCTATTGGTCCAGTTGTGAGGATTTTTGTTTTCTTTATATTGAGATGTAATCCATACTCCTGACTGTATTCATGAATCTTCATCAGTAAGTGCTTCAAGTCATCCTCATTTTCAACAAGCAAAGTTATGTTGTAAGTGTATTGCAGGTTAGTGAGTTCTTCCAATCCTGATGCTGTGTTCTTCTTCATGTAGTCCAGCATCTCAGATTATTTGCTCAGCATGTAGATGGAATAAGTATGGTGAAAGGACTCATCCCTGCCACACGCCCTTCCTGATTTTAAACTATACATTATCCCTTTGTTCTGTTCGAATGACAGCCTCCTGGTGCTTTACAGGTTCTTCATCAGTACTATTAAGTGTTCTGGAATTCCTATTCTTCTCAATGTTATCCACAATGTGTTATGATCCACACAATGAAATGCTTTGGCATAGCCAGTAAAATACAAGTAAATATCTTTCTAGTATTTGACCCCAAATCCATCTGACATCAGCAATGATATCCTTTGTTCCACATCCTCTTCTGAATCAAGCTTGCATTTCTGGAACTTCTCTGTCAATATACCGATGCAATGATTTTTCAATTATCTTCAGTAAGATTTTACTTGTGTGCAATATTAATGATGATTGTTATATAGTTTCCACATTGTGTGGGTTCACCTTTCTTTGGAATAGGTAAAAATATGGATCTCGTCCAGTCAGTTGGCCAGGTAGCTCTCTTCCAAATCTCTTGGTGCAACTGAGTGAGTGCCTCCATTGGGGAATCCGTTTGTTACAACATCTCAATGGGTATTCTGTCAGTTCCTGGAGGGTTGCTCTTCACCAATTCCTTCATTGCAACCTCAACTTCTTCCTTTAATATCATAGGTTCTTGGACATGTGCCACCTCCTGAAATGGATGAAAATCGACCAGTTCTTCTTGGTACAGTGACTTTGTGTATTTCTTCATGTTCTTTTGATGCTCCCTGAATCATCCAATATTTTGGCCATAGAATCTTTCAAAATTGCAACCTGAGGCTTGAAATTTTTTCCTCAATTCTTTCAGCTTGAGATATGCTGAGAGTATTCTTCCTTTTTTTTTTTTTTTTTCTAACTCCAGGTGTTTGCACATTTCATTATAGTATTTGGCTTTGTCTGCTCGAGTTGCTCTTTGAAATGTTCAGTTCAACTCTTTTGTCATGTCATTTCTTCCTTTTGCTTTAGCTACTCTCCATTCAAGGGCAAGTTTCAATAGTGTCTTCTGACATCCATTTTGGTCTTTTCTTCCTTTCTTGTCTTTTTAATGACCTCTTGCTTTCTTCATGGATGACGTTCTTGATGTCATTCCACAATTCTTCAGGTTTTTGGTCATTGGTGTTCAGTGCCTCAAATTTATTCTTTATATGATCTCTAAATTCATGAAGGATATATTCAAGGTCATTCTGTGGCTCTCTTGAACTTGTTTTCATTGTCTTCAACTTCAAGTTGAACTTGCATATAAGCAGTTGATGATCTGTTCTATAATCAGCTCCTGGACTTGTTTTGGCTGTATATACTGAGCTTTTCCTTTGCTTCTTGCCATAGATGTAGTCAATCTGGTTCCTGTGTACTCCTTCTGGTGAAGTCCATGTGTATAGTTGCTTTTTGTGTCATTGAAATGGTATTTTCAATGGATAAGTTGTTGGTCTTACAGAATTCTATCATGTGAAGGATCAAAGTAGGTGAGATAACGTCTGGTCACTCTCACTTCAAAGGAGCATTCCTACAGCATTTCTTCGAGGACAGATTTATTCATTCTTCTGGCAGTCTATGGTACTTACAGTATTCTTTGCCAACACCACAACTCAAAAACATCAATTATTTTTTGGTTGTCCTTATTCATTGTCCAGCTTTCAAATGCATATGAGTTATTTGGTAACATTTTGCCTTGTGTTGTTATTATGTGCCATTGAGTTGGCCCTGACTCATAGCGACCCCTCCTTGGGTATCCGAGGCATTATCACTAGGGAAGCAGATTGCCCAACCTTCCTTCCGAGGAGTGACTGGAGGATTTGAACTGCCAGCCTTCTGGTTAGCAGTCAAATTCCTTAGGCACTATAGTACCAGAGCTCCTGCTGCTTGTGTTAGGCACACCTTATTCTTCAAAGAGGCATCTTCATTCTTCAGCACTTTAAAGAGTTCTTTTGTAGCCAATTTGCTCAGTGCAATATGATGTGTGATGTCTTGACTGCTGCTTCCATTGGTGTTGATTGTGAAACAAAGTAATATGAAATCTTTGACACCTTTAATCTTTTCTCCATTTATCATGATGCTGTTTATTGGCCCAGTTGTGAGGCATTTCCTTCTCTATTGAGTATAATCTATACTGCAGACTATAGTCTTTAATCTTCATCAGTAAATGCCTCAAGTCACCCTCACTTTTATACTGCTTAGTATAAAAGTAAGTAAGGCTTTCAAGTAAGCCTTTTAATTCCTCCTTTCTCTGAAAATTACACATTTACTTTTCTCTGATATTTATAATGGGTAGACAGTTGTTGTTATTGTTGTTATGTGCCGTGGAGTCGGCCCCGACTCATAGCGACCCCTCCTTGGGTTTCTGAGGCAGTATCACTACGGAAGTAGGATTGCCCAACCTTCCTTCCGAGGAGTGGCTGGTGGGTTTGAAACGCCAGCCGTCTGGTTAGCAGGCAAGTGCTTTAGGCAGTAGTGGAAAGAATCTGACTCCCCTGATGGTGAAATGGAAATTGTATCCACTTTATATCATGATTGTTTTCCAAGGTTAAAGAATCTCTGGTGGCATAGTACCTAAGGTATGTGATTGCTAACCAGAAGGTTTGTGGCTCAAACCTTCCAGCCACTCCATGGAAGGAAGATTGGATAATATACTAGTGTAAAGATTTACCTCCTTGGAAATCAAAAGGGGTTGCTATGACTAAGAATTGACCTTGATGACAGTGAATTTGTTTTTGTTTTGTTTTGCTTTGTTTTGGCCCAGGGTCAAAGAAAAATAGTACATCCAATGTATTTTAGTTCCCTGCAATGAAATGTGTGCTTCAATATGAATCTAAATCTTAGTCAATTACAAAGATTCATAAAATTAAACCAAATATATATTTTTTTTACCCTTCTATTCTTGTTTGTAAATAAAAATTTAATATCTGATATAACTTTTGGTGAACTCAGATCTCATTTTATTAATTATAGTTTCTAATGTGTAGGAATAATACTTTAGTAAGGTTAACCTCTTAGTTCATTTCATAATTATGTCTCTGCTTTTCTACTTTCTTTATTTTATTTGCAAACAAACCCAGAATTGCAAGCTGTAATTCTGAGTTGTCTAGTACTTTTGAGTCAGACCCATTGCTCTTCAACAAGACAGTAAATTTTCAGAAGAAAAGATGGAAAGAAACTCAAGATTATTTCAATTTCCAGTTGCAATATTAAGACTACAGTATTAAACCTTACCTTAGATTTAGCCCTTTCACCATTAAAGAGTGATCCTTTAAGATTTTGTTAATTGATCTTGAAAGTTTTTCAGGTGAAAATACTTTGAATTTCACAAGGCACATGGCATCTTTACTTAAATTATGCTTTAATGTTCTTATCCAAGAATAGAAGCCTGCAGTCCTTTGTGCTTTGTATATATGTTGTTGTTGTTGTTGTTATGTGCCATCAAGGCGGACCCAACCCATAGTGACCCCTCCTTTGGTTTCTAAGGCAGTACCACTACAGAAGCAGATAAATGAAAATTGAAGCATGATATATCTAAGAGTCTGATTATTTTTCTCAATGGGGATATCCTTTAAAAGCATTAGAACTATGATCTTCTATTTTTTTCTTATTTAAATTGGATATATTTGGAATCAAATTTGCTTTTGTTAGTGTCTCTTCCTGTTTATATTACAGAATCACCCTGACTTCCATATCTCTTATATTTCCTATTTAATGAAACAAAGCTACAATAAGATAAATGCAGTATTTCTCTCCCACTTATTAAATGAGAATATTTATAATTATTCTTTCTATGATTTATTATTTATTATTATGCACCTAATGCAAGCCATAGTATTTTCAATCACCTCATATGCATAAGAAAGCTGGACAATGAATAAAGAAGACCAAAGAAGAGTTGATGCCTTTGTATTGTGGTGTTGGTGAAGAATATTGAACATACCATAGACTTCCAGAGGAACTAACAAATCTGTCTTGGATAAAGTGCAGCAAGAATGCTCCTTGGAAGAGAGAATGGTCAGATTTTGTCTCACCTACTTTGATCAAGCTGTCACAGGGGACTATTCCCTGGAGAAAGAATGTTTCGTAAAGTAGTGGCAGTAAAAAACGGGAAACTGTAAACAAGATGGATTGACACAGTGGCTGCAACAATGGGCTCAAACATAACAAAAATTGTGAAGACAATGCACCATCAGGCAGTACTTCATTCTGTTGTACACAGGGTTGCTATGAGTCAGAGCCAATTTGATAGTACCTAACAAAGACAACATAATTTATTATATATAAAAATAGTTTGTATGTTAAAATGAGGGTGACTATGAAAAACAACCTAAACAGCAGGCTTGTTTTGAATGCGTTGGGGACTTCAGATTTTTCAGGACTTTGTTATAGTTCTCTTGCTACATTACATCAAATACTTACATGAATATTATTATGAATTACTATGTAGGTGCAAGGACAGAGGAGGAGTCAGTCACAAGGACCCAGGTGAAAGTGGTAGGAGAGGTATCCAAAAGGGACACAAACCTGCCTGTCGGTTTGTCCTACCATGGTGATGTGTTGATGCGAGTTTTGAGGCTCAGCCACTGGTGTTTGAAACCCAGTGTGATGCACATGGTACACAGGTATCAGCCCAGCTTACAGACAGAGACAGTGGACGG
The DNA here is from genome assembly GCF_000298275.1 of Orycteropus afer afer. Taxonomy (NCBI): domain Eukaryota; kingdom Metazoa; phylum Chordata; class Mammalia; order Tubulidentata; family Orycteropodidae; genus Orycteropus; species Orycteropus afer. The sequence goes on from NW_006922793.1 coordinate 116,286, forward strand.
GAGAGGCCGTCCACTTCTCAAAGAATTGGCCAGGGAAACCTTATGAATAGCAAAGAAACACTGTTTGATACATTACCGCGCAACTTTATGAATAGTCCAATTAGGTTAGATGGCTCTCAAAACAGGATTGGGAAAGAGCTGCATCATTAGAGTAAACCCAGCCTTACTCATATGGATAAGGTAAAGCTTTTGAGACCTCCACTTGCTGATGTGGCACAATTCAAATTGAGCAGAAACAGCTGCAGACATCCATTAATCATCAGAACATGGAATGTACGAAATATGAATCTAGGAAAATTGGAAGTTGTCATAAATGAAATGGAACGCATAAAGATTGATATCCTCGGCATTAGTGACCTGAAATGGACTGATTTTGGCCATTTGAATCAGACAATCATATGATCTACTATGCCGGGAATGACAGTGAGAAAAGGAATGGCATGGCATTCATCATCACAAACGATGTTTCAAGAGCTATCCTGAAGTACAGTAGTGTCAGTGATAGGATGATATACATACACCTACAAGGAAGACCTGTTAATACAACTATTATTTAAATTTATACACCAACCACCAAAGACAACGATGAAGAAATTGAAGATATTTATCAACTTCTGCAGTCTGAAATTGACCAAACATGCAATCAGGATGTGTTAATTATTACTGGTGACCGGAACACAAAAGTTGGAAACAAAGAAGAATCACCAGTAGTTGGAAAATTTGGCCTTGGTGACAGAAATAATACTGAAACTCTCATGGTAGAATTTTGCAAGACCAGTGACTTATTCATTGCAAACACCTTTTTTCAACAACACAAACAGTGGCTCTAAATGTGGACTTCACCAGGTGGAACACACAGGAATTCAGACTGACTACATCTGTGGCAAGAGGTGGTGGAAAAGCTCAATATCTTCAGCCAAAACCAGGCCAGGAGTTGATAGTGGAACTGACCATCAACTGCTCATATGCAAGTTCAACTTGAAGTTAAAGACAATTAAAACAAGTCCAAGAGAGCCAAAATATGATCTAGAATATATCCCTCCTGAATTTAGAGACCATCTAAAGAATATATTTGATGTATTTAACACCAACGACTGAAAACCAGAAGAATTGTGTGAGGATATCAAGAACATTATCCATGGAGAAAGCAAGAGATCACTAAAAAGACAAGAAAAGAAGAGAAGACCAAAATGGATGACAGAATAGACTCTGAAACTTGTCTTTCAGTGGAGAGTAGCTAAAGCAAATGGAAGAAATGACTAGATAAAAGAGCTGAACAGAATATTTCAAAGAGCAGCTCGAACAGACAAAACCAATTACTATAATGAAATGTGCAAAGACCTGAATATTGAAAACCAAAAGGGAAGAACATGCTCAGCATTTCTCAAGCTGAAAGAATTGAAGAAATAATTTAAGCCTTGACTTGCAATATTGAGAGATTCTATGGGCAAAATACTGAATGATGCAGGAAACATCAAGAGAAGATGGCAGAAATACACAGAGTAACTGTACCAAAAAGAACTGGTCGATCTTCATCCATTTCAGGAAGTG
>NW_006922793.1:118828-125931 GCF_000298275.1 Orycteropus afer afer
AGGTCAACTGTGAAGGAACTGTTTCAAGTGCTGAGGAGCAAAGATGTCTCCTTGAGGACTAAGGTGGGCCTGACACAAGCCATGATATTTCCAATTGCCTTGTATGCATGTGAGAGCTGGACAATGAATAAGGAAGACCGAAGAAGAGTTGATGCTTTTGAGTTGTGGTGCTGGCGAATAATGTTGAAAGTACTGTGGACTGCCAAAAGAAGTAACAAATCTGTCCTGGAGGAAATGCACCTGAAATACTCCTTGGAAGCAAGAATAGCCAGACTTTTTCTCACCTACTTTGCTTATGTTGTCAGAAGAGACCATTCCCTGGAGAAGAATGTCATGTTTTGTAGGGTAGAGGGTCAACAAAAGAGGGAAGGCCTTCAGTGAAATCAACTGACACGGTGACTATGATGATGGGCTCCAGTACAGCAGGGATCATGGAGCTGGTGCAGGATCGGACCATGTTTCATTCAGCTGTGCATGGGGTCACTATGAGTTGGAAAAAACCCAAAACAACCAAAAAAAAAAAAAAAAAAGGAAGGAAAAAAAATAAAAGAGACAATATCGGTGGAGATCAAGGTCAAATCAACTTTACAAATAAAATGCTTATTGACCTAAGACTAGCAACATAGATAAATATGAAAAGATTGATATCTTCAAATAGTCTTCAAATATTTTAATTTGTAACAATAAGAAATAAAATAATTTGTTTATTACAATGCATTATGAGAGAAAAGAAGGTGAGGGGAGTCAATCTAGAGTAGGTATTCTTAAACTAAATGATTTATGAGTGGAAGTCAGGTGGCCTGTGATCTTGAAGAGACAAATTCATCATTATTTTCATTAACCTCTGTGTAAATAAAGAATTTCCTTCAATACATTTACATGGAAAACAAATCTCAGTGATATTCACAATGTCTGTGCTCTGAGCCTTAATGTCCCACAGATACTTTCATATCACATTAGAGTTGCTGCAGATATTCCTATCATGTGAGAAAAGAAGAATGATTTTTAGATTTGGTAATGTGAAGAGAGATGATGACACCTAAACTGAGACACCTTAGATTTGTTGTCCAGCATTGCGTAACAGACAAAAATCTCACTTAACATTATAGATTCATGCTCTTTTCCTTAGCCCAGTTTGCATCTAAGGGGAAAAGAATCTTTTGGAACCAGATTAACTTGTGTAGTTACCTGCTTAAGTGCTGCATATATTTTCTTATTAAAATATATATGCCCATACATGGAAAATTATTTCCTTCTGAAACCATTTTATTATAATGCTAGGCTTCACATTGATGGTATCAGCATTTTCTATAGGATATTGAAGGCCAAGATATTCTCTAAAATATTTCCAGTCAAAATATACCTCAAATGTCAGGCTTAGCTTTTGAAATTAGGTTGTTTAATATAATAACAAAAGCACAAACAACAAAAGAAAAATATATTTGAGGTCATAAATTTTTTTAAAAATTAAAAAATAATTCTTCATCAAAACTTTTTTTTGGATCTTAAAAGCTTGCAAGCACCCATCCAAGGCACAAAAGAAGAAACAAAGTCAGAGATAGGAGATTATGTGTGGCTTGTTGCCACTATGAACAACTGCTTCCACTGCCAGGAGACGAAAAGAATTGGATGGTTCTTGGCTATCATAAGTCAATTTTGATAAAAGTTTTCTGCAAATGAATCTTAATCAAAAGAGGGAAATTCTGATCAGATATTCAATTTCTCATGGACTCTAGACTTTCTGCAACCATGGAGGATGGATGAATGTCTTTGTGGTATTAAGTTTGTGTGTCAACTTGGCTGGGCCCGGTTGAGTGTCTGGGTTGAGTTACTCAGGTGCTCCACCATGGGGAATAACTGGATGTAGTTATTCCCCATGGTAGAGCACCTGAGTACCTGCTTTAGAGATGTGGTCGTCTTTGAGTAAACAAGAAGCAACTTTGAGGAAGGTCTCCAACTTTTTGGTTTGGATCCTGCATATAGCCAAGTTGGTGTTCAGAAGCCTGCCATGCCTGCCAATCTTAGGACTTCTGAACTTGAATTTGTGGCCTGTTGTGTGTTTGGTAACATTGGACTGTGCCTTTTTACTTGTCAACCTTAGGTTTGTCAGGCTCAGCAGCCAACAGCTGTCTGAATGAAAAAAGCCTCCAGCTTCATTGGGGTGGGACCAAGAGACAAAGCTAAAGCCCAAGACTGAGGGGCTTTCACCCAGCCTCTAGAGCCTGGCACCTTGAACTTGGACTTAAAGCCTCCAAACTCCTGTTTGTTAAAGCCATCCCATTTGTGGTATTTTGTTAGAGCACTGCAGAGGAAATGAAAACACCCCTGAGACTATTGTTCTGATATAATTCTAAATCTTAAATCAAAATATTGACATTAAGAAATTATCTTAAAACCAAACAATAGTTTAGCTTAACTAGAAAAAAATCTACCTTGAGCATTATTCTCTTTTAAGAACTATTTATATGGGTTCATATTGACAATAATAACTTGAAAGATTAGATTGTAATTTTAGGCGGCAATGAGTTTATGTTAATGATGGAGGAACAACTCAGAAAAGAAGGGTGAAAATGGTTATACCACTCCAAAAATTGTAATTAATATTACTGAATTGTACATTTAGAAAAGGAAGAATTAGTGGATGTTGTGCTGTGAGTATTTTCAACAACAGCAAAAAAAAAAAAAAAAAAAAAAACAAACAGAATTCGGTATGCTTCCATTATAAGTTGTCTTTAGAATTTATTAATTTATATGTTAATAATAAGGAACATATTTTTAGAATAACAATACCACTGCATTTCAAATTTATTTTTACAAATACCTTAATTTTAATTAAAAAACCAAACCAAACCAAACTCATTTCCATAGAGTTGATTTCAGCTCATAGTGACTCCTCCTTGGGTTTCCTTGGTGGTATTTCTATAGAATTAGATTGCCCAGTCTTCCTTCCATGGAGTGGCTGGTGGGTTTGAAGCTCTAGACTTCTGGTAAACAGTCAAATGTTTTAGGCACTATGCCACCAGAGCTCCCAAATTTGAATTAGCATACTGAAATATTTATGTTTTCTTTTATGGGAGAGCTCTGGTGGTGTAGTGCCTAAGGCATTTGACTGCTAACCAGGAGACTGATAGGGCAATCTACTCCCATAGAGATACCACCTGGGAAACCGAAGGAGGGGTCGCTATGAGTTGAATAGACTCAACTGAATGCCAGTGAGTTTGGTTTGGTTTTTGGTTTATAGAATACAAATATTTCTGAGTAATTTAGATATAAAGAGAACCTAGAAGCATAGAATCTTAAGGAACAAGAAAATTTCTTTCACCTTTAGTATACTTCTGATTAATTCACTTAATATTTTGTTCAATTAAGCTTGGTGTCATTGAAAATATAAATTAAAATAAATGAGTAAATAAACACAGTCATCAAGTCAATTCCAACTAATAGTGATCCAAATTGGATTTCCAAGGCTGTAAATCTTTTTGGAAGTAGATTGACTCATCTTCCTCCAATGGACCATCTGGTGGGTTTGAAATGCCAGGCTTCTGATTAGCAGTCAAATGCCTTACACACTGGGCCATCAAAGCTCCTTGATAATGTACATTGGACATATATAGTTTTTAAATGGCATAATTCAATTCTGTAAACATGAATATGAAATGCCAGACTCAGACATTTGTTTTAAATGTTATATTATAAACAAATTAAAAAAATGAAATGGGATTTATAGAATTTAAGATAAATTTTATACATTGCAGTGGGGTCTTTGATAACATTCCTCACTCACATTAACTAGAAGTACATTTCAATGAGTAATAAATGTGGTCCGTCTCCTAAAACACCACAAAATTTTGTTGTGTCCATTGTAACCTTTTTCTTAATAGAGAGAGTTCCTTATTCAGAGAGACGAGGTGTGGTAATTCTATGTGTGTATTTCCATAAATGATAAATGAATAATTGATGATCCATTTTTAAACTTGTGCTCTTCAGAAGTTACTGGAGGTGCAAACTTCCCATTGTATTAAAATTTCAAGCACATTAAAGCAATATATGTATTTCCATGGGGAAAAAATCAACAAGATTATTGGTTAGGAATAACACTTTGGCAATGCTGATGGAACATTAAAGAGCAGCAGGGACCTCCAGGCAGGTTTCATCCCATAGCACCTTCTATATTAAAAACATCAGGATAATCCCATTCTCCATCATTTCCCATGTTATTTCTTTTCTGGAGTACAATGACTATCAACTGTGAAAGAAAATTTTATTTTTTTGAAAAGGGGACAGATTTATGCCACTAAAGCTTTTGAAAAGAAATAAAACTTAATAATGTAAAATAATGAAAATGTACATGTAAATTTATTGAATACATATGTACTATCATAATGTTGATTTTCATTAGCTTGATATTAAAATATTTATAATAACTGATATATTTTATATATTTCTTAGAATAGGAAAAAATCCTTGAGTTATGAGCAAATCAATATATCCAGACTTGTCTGTGAATAATTTGGAGTTATCACTTGCTGAAATATGAATATTTATTTTTAATGTGCATTTAGTGATGTGCTCTTTTACTACCTTCTATTGTTTGCCAACTAGGAGTTATGGTTGCTCAGTGAGTAACCAGACAATCAGTGGTTCAAACTGATGAGCTGCTCCATGGTAGGAGTATGAAGCAATCTTCTTCTGTAAAGATTTACAGTCTTGGAAATCCTATCGGGTCATTATGGGTCAATTGACCCTATGGCAGTGGGTTTGGTTTTTGGTTTGGTACTTTGTTCTGTCTAACAAAAATAAATATGCTGAAAATTATCAATATTGAAGCTAACTTAAGAAATTAAGAAAATCTTCACTGCTTGGAGAAAAAGAGATGAGATAGTGGTTGCAGTGAGAATAAGTTATTGCATATGATTTAGAACAAACATATATATACTAATCTTGTTTTGAATTTGTATTAATTTTTACAGATGAGTAATTGACAGCAAAAGAGAAGTACTTTGTGTCAACTCTTTATGGAAAATTCAGAAAATTTATATTCTATAGTTTTTTTCAGAAACAACCTGAAGAAAATATTAATAGGACAAAAAAAAAAATAATAAAATCTTGGAATTGGAACAAACAATATGCTACTCCTGAAGTTTAAATGGATCACTGAGCTGCAGAGCTGATCCAGTCAATCTTAAAGGTGATCCTTCTGTTCAAATATTAAATTTATAAAAGATGATTCCAATTTTACCTCTATGACCTATGTTGTTGTTGTTATGTGCCATCGAGTCAGACCCGACTCATAGCAAACCCTCCTTGGGTTTCCGAGACAGTACCAGCATGGAAGTAGATTGCTCAACCTTCCTTCTGAGGAGTGGCTGGTGGGTTTGAACTGCCAGCCTTCTGGTTAGCAGTCAAGTGTCTTAGGCTGTACATAACTAGAGATCCCCTATGACCTACAAACCACAATGTTAGAACCTAGAGGCCAATAGGCACAGATTTTCTAAAATTTGATTCATTTTCAGATAATTATAGCAATAAATCACACATAAAAGGAATTATAACTGTCTTCTACACAGTATAACTGCATACATTGAATGCAAACACCCATTATTTTTATTATTGTTGTTATTATTATTATTAAGTAAATATTCTCCCTTATATATGTACATAAATTAATTATATTATCTAAGGAATTAATAAGTCATGGGAAATATACTGTTCTATTCATAAGGTTTTCAGTAGCCAATTTTTTAAAAAGGTGGATCACCAAGACTTTCTTCCTAATCTGGATGTTCTGCTGAAACCTGTCTACTATGTATGACCCTGCTGGTATTTGCAATCCTGGTGGCATAGCTTCCAGCATCAAAAATTAACCAAGCCACCAAGATGTGACAAACTAACAGATGAGTAGTGAATTCAAGGCAGATTCAGAAGAGAATACGGAACAAGGCTTATCATTATTGATGTCAGATGAATCTTGGCTGAGAGCAAAAAATAATTGAAATGTGTTTACCTATATTTTGTTGACTATGCAAAGACATACAACTGTGGGGATCATAACGAATTATGGATAACATTGCAAAGAATTAAAATTACACAACACTTAATAATGCTTATGAGGAACCTGTACATGGTCCAAGAGAGAGTTGTCCAAACAGAACAAGGGGATACTGCATAGTTAAGGAAGATGTGAGTGAGAATTTTATCCTTTCGACATTTTTATTCAATTTGTATACTGTGCAAACAATTTGAGAAGCTGGTCTATATGAAGAATGTAGCATCAAGTTTCCAGTAAGATAGTGGACTAGGCAGAAAGACTGCACAGACACTCTTCAACAAAGAAAAGGGAAACCAAGTAACATGGACACAAAAGATAATCCTGGATCCCTGAGCATTGAAAGGAAGGTTATAGAAGTGGACAAAACCCCAACTAGCAGGAGAATTTGCATGAAAATACCAAAAAAGGAGACAGATGGAGCTGTGATCTGGCAGTGATCCTGAGCGATCCTGACGGCACAGCACAGACAGCTTGGTGATTCCTGAATTGTGGTTGGACCAAAGAATTAACCTAAATATCAGCCATGCTAGCCAGGGACTAGATGGAGGACTGCTCTGGTGGCTGCGGAATAAACGGAGAAGGTGAAGAGAAAGGGGGGTTGAGCTGTGGACTTTTGCCAGGCAGGAGAGAGCTGCCATTTTGAATGTTTAAAAGCGGCTTGACTATTTTGGATATTTAAAGAAACAACACTCTCACAGATTCCTGGGGCTTAAGAACACATTTTGCTTGCCAGGAACCCCAAGGACACTCTAGACCTGCAAGACTGAAAAGTAGTGACATTCCTCTTGTTACCCCTATACCCCATACCTGCTTGGTGAATAGAGGTGTGGCCATCCCCCACTCCCACCTACATTCTGGGCCCACAGAAACTCCATCACAGTCTGTGTGCTTGGAAGAGCCTGGATGCACTGCCTGTCCTCCACTAATATTTTTTTTTCCCATTTTTATTTTATTTTTATCTTTTTCTTTTTCGCTTTCTTTTTTCTGGTGATTAGTTTGTTTGTTTTTATCTGTTTTAAAACAACTATTAATATTAATACTTATGTCTTTTTTA